>NC_092090.1:91083036-91383036 GCF_045679555.1 Salvelinus alpinus
TCAACACCTTGTAGAGTCCATGACCCGACAAATTGATGCTGTTCTGAGGGCAAAAGGGTCTGCAACTGAATATTAGGAAGGTGTTCTTAATGTTTGTACACTCAGTGTACATTCTGTGTATGTATAAGTATGTGTTTTCGGTGTGTGTGACTGTGTGTGTTTGTATATATTTGTTTTTGCTGTGTGCATGCATTTCTATGCACGTAAAACTGTGTATCTCTCCATATGTGTTTGCCGTATCAAGCAGCGAGGCCAGCCCGGGATTTGAGCTGCGCGTGGAGCTGTACAGCTGCTGTTCAGAGGAGGACTACTCGACAGGGAGCACGTCTCGGAAACTAGCCAGCAAACTGAGCAGCTCTCTGGGCCGTTCGGCGGGGAAGAAGCTCCGCGTCGCCATGGACCCTGGAGCCTGCAGCCCCATCAGCAACGGAGGAGGAGCCACGCTAGTGCTGCCTCTGCCCACAGTGGTGTGAGTGTGTTTATGTTGTGTACACACGCTACTTCTGTAGTGATATTCACACACCCTGAGACCTATTTCTAGGCATGTAGTGTACAGTCATTCATACAGACACACGTATGCAGTCCTGCAGCGAAACACCCACACAAAGTCAATGACGTAGACACCGACGTGTGTATTTAGTACCACAGTCACACAGCTCACCAGTGCCTCTGCCATGTGTTCTGTTCACAGGGGACCGAAGTACCATCTCTTGGCCCACACCACCCTGTCACTGTCACACGTCCAGGACAGCTTCCGCACACATGACCTCAGCATCTCGGGCAACGGTAGGTCACAGTAGGGATGTGGTTTATCCATGTACAGTAAATATGGGTCAGACTTCTCTTTCTCTCCCTCCCTCTGTTTCAGTACCTCTCGCTCTCTCAGCTGCCCACACCTCTCTGATTCAGAGTGGTTAAATGCGGAAGACAACATTTTGGTTGAATGCATTGTTGTGCTACTGACTAGATATCCTCTTTCCCATGTCTTTGTCTCTCCATTTATCCCAATCTCCCTCCCTCTCCCAGCCACGATGTTAGCTGACTGACAGTCATTGTCATAGTAATAAATTGGAGTCAGTGCTGTGTAAAACTCCAATGATAAGGTGTACAGGGGAGTAGACACCATGACATGTGCTGCTGCTTAATTCATTGCCCCTTACTTACAGCTGTAATAAAGTTTGATGGGCACTCCACTGTTGTTCGGGGCTCACCTTGCAGCTGTGACACTTTTATTCGCTGCTATTGTGTGTGTGTGTGTGTGTGTGTGTGTGTGTGTGTGTGTGTGTGTGTGTGTGTGTGTGTGTGTGTGTGTGTGTGTGTGTGTGTGTGTGTGTGTGTGTGTGTGTGTGTGTGTGTGTGTGTGTGTGTGTGTGTGTAGATGTTTCATTCCTTTCTCTCTCTATCCCCCTCTGTCGTTCCCTGTAGAGGAGTGTTCACACTGGGTGCCTCTCTACGGCAATGTGTGTTGTCGCCTGGCTGCCCAGCCTCACTGTATGACCCAACAGATGATGAGCGGCTGCTTGAAGGTCAAGGTGAGGGTGTCTGTGTGTGTTTGAGAGGATAGCAAGGCATGTCTCTCTCTCTCTCTAATTAGCGTCTCTATCTCTCACAGCAGTTTGGAGGTGACCCTCAGAGTTGGACAAACGTCTACGGCGTCCTTAAAGGGACAAACCTTTTCTGTTACCACCGGCAAGAGGATGTAGAGGCTAACATAGAGCCGGCTTTTACCATTTCCATCAATAAGGTCAGTGGATGGAGAGAAAAAACGTCCCACATACGCACACTCTCAACATGAAACAATAAAGCATGCTAGCTGGTGGCCCCTGACCCACAGCAAAAAGTCCTCATTCAGCTTCAGACAGAGACAGTTCTGTAGAATCATGCATCAATCAGCAGCTCTGACTGCTCTGCTCTCAGGATCAAGCTGAACCCAGTGATGCGGAACAGGGCACTGCTGCCACCTACTGGTGGGGATGGGGAAATACATTTGGATTACTGTCTTTAGGGTGTCACAATAATATCTCCTTTCTCCTGAAATGTACACTCGTTTACTACTTCCCAAAGCATTGGATTGGTGGAGGCATGGGCTACAGGAAGTTTCCACCCATTATACCAGTCATTTCCTTTCAAATTAGTGAAGGGAAGTGAACATGTGCACACTTTGGGAGGAATGAGAGACAATTGGGACGTATTTAACTAGGCAAGTCAGTTAAGAACAAATTCTTATTTACAATGACGGCCTACCCCGGGCCAAACCTGGACCATGCTGGGCCAATTGTACACCGCCCTATGGGACTCTCAATCACGGCCGGATGTGATACAGCCTGGATAGCTGATAACTGGGACAGATTCATGCTTGAGGTTACTTGAGTGGACTTGGCATATATGTCACTCACTGCTCTGTGTGTCAGTAAGTGCATTCACGCACTGTGAGTTGACGAGAAAAGAAATGATTTGATGCTTAAATTCATCTTTTTGGGGGGGTTATTGAATCATTTGGTCAAATGCAACATTATTAGCTGATTGTGTGTGTGTTTCCGGTGTGTTAGAAGACGAGAATACGGGCGTCGGAGAAGGACCGCCACAATAAGGCCCAGAGTATCTGTATCAGTAACCATTATGGAGGAGAGGAGGTGACACACACACTCTCAGCAGACAGTCGTGAAGACACACACCGCTGGATGGAGGCCTTCTGGCAACAGTTCTATGACATGAGTAAGTAGGCTGATCACATGATTAGGGGCCTGAGTTCTTCATTGGTGAGCTCAGGGGAAAACTCCTGGCCCTAGAGTAGACATACACACCCTACACTATAGGTCCTGATATGCTCTTGTTCATGTGCTCATTGACTCCTGATGTGTCGTTAGTGGTTTTCTCAGGTTGATTGGATGTTGGAAGATGACTGACAGTTTCCTTCTTCCCTGCAGGCCAATGGAAGCAGTGCTGTGACGACTTAATGAAGATTGAGCTGCCATCGCCCCGGAAACCAACCCTGGTCACATCGAAACAGGGTTCTCTTTACCACGAAATGGGTAAGACAGGGACCCAAATTGTCCACAATACTGTTTATATGATTCAGTAATATGTTGTGGACACTTAGACTTGAGTTTCTTTCCGCTTTTATTTATTTGTAATAAATCTAGAACATATAGTAATTTGTTAGTTAGTTTATAAGTTTAGGGTTACAAAAATCATAGCTTAATAATAGGTTAATAGGTTTACAAAAACAAATACATTTAAATATATACTGAACAAAAATATATAAACACAACATGCAACAATTTCAATGATTTTACTCAGTTACAGTTCATATAAGGAAATCAGTCAATAGAAATAAATAAATGAGGCACTAATCTACAGATTTCACATGACGGGGCAGGGGCGCAGCCATGGGTAGGCCCACCCACTTGGGAGCCAGGCCCAGCCAATAAATAAAAAATCCCGGGAAAAATGGCTTTATTACAGACAGAAATACTTCTCAATTTCATCAGCTGTCGGGGTGGCTGGTCTCAGATGATCCCACAGGTAAAGAAGCCGGATGTGGAGGTCCTGGGCTGGCGTGGTTATACGTGGTCTGCAGTTGTGTGGCTGGTTGGATGTACTGCCAAATTCTCTAAAACAACCATGGAGGCGGCTTATGGTAGAGAAATTCTCTGTCAACAGCTCTGGTGGACATTCCTGCAGTCAGCATGCCAATTGCACACTCCATCAAAACTTGAGACATCTGTGTTATTTTGTTGTGTGACAAAACTGCACATTTTAGAGTGGCCTTTTATTGTCCTCAGCACCAGGTGCATCTGTGTAATGATCATGCTGTTTAATCAGCTTCTTGATATGCCACACCTGTCAGGTGGATGGATTATCTTGGCAAAAGAGAAATGCTCACTACCAGGGATGTAAACAAATGTGTGGGCAAAATCTTAGAGAAATAAGCTTTTTGTGCGTATGGAACATTTCTGGGATTTTTATTTCAGCTTATGAAACATGGGACCAACACTTTAAATTTTGTTCAGTATATTTCCAGAGGATGATAGTCCCCTTAACCACATGCGTGTTTCTGACTGTTCTAACAGTGGTGGTACATATGCATGAGCTCTCCATCGGACTCTACTCTGAGCTGCCTGCCACCACACTAGCACACCAACCAACCTCTATGCATAATGGATGGAAGTGTTCTTTTCTCTGACGTGCTGACTCTCTCTCTCTCTCTTCCTTTATCTCTCTCTCTCTTTGTGTCTCTCAATCCTTCCTTTTTGGCTATCACCTTCCCTGCCACTCTCCCTTGTTCCTGTGCTCAAATTACATTTCCCCCCTTTTTCCCACCATTATCATTCTATTCCCATCATTGTTAATTTTACACTCCAATGGAATTCTAATATTCATACATTCTAAATGAACTCCTTTTTACCGCGTTATGCACATCAATTTATTCCCCAAATCATGTATCACAACTTTATTTCACCCTGCCCGTCAATGCACATACCTGCCCACCACCCCCCCACCCCCCCTGGACCCTAGCCCCCCTCACCATCCCGTCCTGTGAGGGTATCTTGCTGCAGGATAATGCTGTGTCTGCTGAGATTCGTGCTCTGCTCTCCTCCTATTACAACGACAGGTGAAGTACCAGTTGGGTCCACTCACACACTGCAGTATTGAACCTGACCCCCCCCCCCCTTCAACTAGCATCACCAAGTCTAGGTCTAGCCTCTCTGAACTGTATTCCACTGTCTCAGCGTTAATAGGACGGTCTGTCCGACCACAGTAATGACTTTCCTCTGTTCCTCCTAGTTATTGACACCTCTGATGACATCAGTACGGTGACGGACATCCTGGCGCGGCGGATGGAGGAGCTGGAGCTGAGGAGCCAGCTGGGGACCTCTCCTCCCTGGATGTCCCTGTTCGAGGAGTCTCCTGGTTGCCCCCGCACCCACAACCGCCTCCCCCACAGCCCCCTGCGCTGCCCCCGGCCAGGCCTGCTCTCCTCAGAAGCCAGCCTGACCTCGGACAGCGACAGCCCCTGCAGCACCAGCCCTTGCTCCCGCTACAGTGGCTGGGCAGAGCCCCTCTCCTCCCCCTCCTCACACTTCCGCCCCCGCACCCTCTCCCTGGACGCCAAGCTCAGCACCCTCAGGGGCAGGGGGTATGGAGGGGTGTTACAGTGCTCCTGTCAGCCCCCCTCCTCTTCCTCCCTTGCCCCCATCCCAGCCCAATGCGTCCCCCAGGCCACCCTGTCCTGCTCCAGCTCTACCTCCAGTAACAGCTCCAGCGAGGGCAGCCACAGCCCTGAGTTGTCAGACGGCACCCCTTTCTCACGCCCCTCTTCGGCCCGTCAGAGCCTCAGGAACTTGAGGGCTAAACTGGACCCCCGGAATTGGCTCCAGAGCCAGGTATAACCCAGCTCAGACCCCCAGATCACCCAAGGTCCTGGTAAGAACTGACAGGAAGGAAGTCCCCACTTCCTCTCTGATGAAAGGGCCTTGGTATTAACTGGAATGACTTCACTCTAATGACAGGAGAATTGTGAATTGTCAGTGTATGGGAATGTTTAGTATCTGAATGTGGTCATAGGGTTGTTGGTGTAACTTGTGATCTATTCAAATGGCTAGACCCACTGTCGCCTGTAATAGCAATTAAGTCCTGCCAGAAAAAGTCCTCTGAAACTACTAATACACTGATTTGCTTATTGCATGATTGTGCTCGAAGTCGAGGAATGTGTTGTTTCAGATCTTTAAACTGCTCAGAAAGTGAATGAATTTTGAAAGCTCAACTTAATGCAACTGTGCTCCCATTTAATTTACTGTGCTACTTGTTACTACTGTGATAACATCAGGGTCACTTCCTCGGCTGGGTTTCCAGAACTTCCCCTACATTCATTAACACATTGTAGGCCTAATACACATCAACCAATATTTGAGTTCACCAGGACATTCCGTTAAGAAACTGACAACAATTATTTGTACCAATGTATGGAGTAAATATAATGAATTGAAGGAAGCCTAAGGTAATGTACTACATAATCACGAGAAGCCATATTAACTCCTGTGTTACACTGCCTCATTCAAGTACCGGGTGCAAATGTACTGACTGAAGAGCATAGAACCTGGGAATGTGCATACATGGGTGAAGAGTTTTGGAATCCCACAACTCTGACCTCTTTGTTGATTGATTTATAGCTTAGTTTGTGGTACTACAGTCATAACGTTATGCCCGGCAAACCGGTTTCAGAATTCTGCTGCAATATGATATGAAACATTGTAATCGATCAAGTATGCAATGCAGGAAATATTGATCTCTAGAAAATATTGTGTTGTGTTTTTTTGTCTTAAAATAGTGTAGTCTTTCACCTAATGCCAAGCAGCTGATTGTATTGGTTAAGTGATGAGGTGGGCAGGGGTAGGTGTGTCCCTGGTCTGTGCAGTAAAGCCTAACAATCCCTGTGCTTCTAATGGACTTTCTAACATGCCACTGTGTCCTAAGGGCTCGCAGCTGGCTCACTCCTTTTTACTCAGAGTAAAACAACTGTACATGCTTCAAAGTGGCATTTGTTACTGTAAAGTTTTTTCAATAAGTTAACAAAACTCTTATTTTTCTTATACATTATTACGTGATTGATTTTGTTATAAATACAGCTATATTGATTTATTTTAACAGATTGCATATCTATAACTGTGTCTAATAGATAACATTGAATGTTAACAAGAGTGTCTTGTGTTAGCAGACTGTCTGCATGCACGTCATCCTGGGGGAGAAAGAAATAAGAACTCTCAGTCATGTTTTAAATACTGTATTCAACATAACAATAATAAATGGTGTATCCATTCAGAAACAGCCTTGGATTATTTATTCTGTCATATCTCTCCTTTTAGTGGAAATGATATACAGTGGGGAGAACAAGTATTTGATACACTGCCGATTTTGCAGGTTTTCCTACTTACAAAGCATGTAGAGGTCTGTAATTTTTATCATAGGTACACTTCAACTGTGAGAGACGAAATCTAAAACAAAAATCCCGAAAATCACATTGTATGATTTTTAAGTAATTAATTAGCATTTTATTGCAAGACATAAGTATTTGATACATCAGAAAAGCAGAACTTAATATTTGGTACTGAATCCTTTGTTTGCAATTACAGAGATCATACGTTTCCTGTAGTTCTTGACCAGGTTTGCACACACTGCAGCAGGGATTTTGGCCCACTCCTCCATACAGACCTTCTCCAGATCCTTCAGGTTTCAGGGCTGTCGCTGGGCAATACGGACTTTCAGTTCCCTCCAAAGATTTTCTATTGGGTTCAGGTCTGGAGACTGGCTAGGCCACTCCAGGACCTTGAGATACTTCTTACGGAGCCACTCCTTAGTTGCCCTGGCTGTGTGTTTCGGGTCGTTGTCATGCTGGAAGACCCAGCCACGACCCATCATCAATGCTCTTACTGAGGGAAGGAGGTTGTTGGCTAAGATCTCGCAATACATGGCCCCATCCATCCTCCCCTCAATACGGTGCAGTCGTCCTGTCCCCTTTGCAGAAAAGCATCCCCAAAGAATGATGTTTCCACCTCCATGCTTCACGGTTGGGATGGTGTTCTTGGGGTTGTACTCATCCTTCTTCTTCCTCCAAACACGGCGAGTGGAGTTTAGACCAAAAAGCTCTATTTTTGAATCATCAGACCACATGACCTTCTCCCATTCCTCCTCTGGATCATCCAGATGGTCATTGGCAAACTTCAGACGGGCCTGGACATGCGCCTGCTTGAGCAGGGGGACCTTGTGTGCGCTGCAGGATTTTAATCCATGACGGCGTAGTGTGTTACTAATGGTTTTCTTTGAGACTGTGGTCCCAGCTCTCTTCAGGTCATTGACCAGGTCCTGCCGTGTAGTTCTGGGCTGATCCCTCACCTTCCTCATGATCATTGATGCCCCACGAGGTGAGATCTTGCATGGAGCCCCAGACCGAGGGTGATTGACCATCATCTTGAACTTCTTCTATTTTCTTCTATTTTCTAATAATTGCGCCAACAGTTGTTGCCTTCTCACCAAGCTGCTTGCCTATTGTCCTGTAGCCCATCCCAGCCTTGTGCAGGTCTACAATTTTATCCTTGATGTCCTTACACAGCTCTCTGGTCTTGGCCATTGTGGAGAGGTTGGAGTCTGTTTGATTGAGTGTGTGGACAGGTGTCTTTTATACAGGTAACGAGTTCAAACAGGTGCAGTTAATACAGGTAATGAGTGGAGAACAGGAGGGCTTCTTAAAGAAAAACTAACAGGTCTGTGAGAGGCGGAATTCTTACTGGTTGGTAGGTGATCAAATACTTATGTCATGCAATAAAATGCAAATGAATTACTTAAAAATCATACAATGTGATTTTCTGGATTTTTGTTTTAGATTCCGTCTCTCACAGTTGAAGTGTACCTATGATAAAAATTACAGACCTCTACATGCTTTGTAAGTAGGAAAACCTGCAAAATCGGCAGTGTATCAAATACTTGTTCTCCCCACTGTACATCAAATAATCCCAGTAGAAATGTCACGTCAGTATGACATGAGGATTGAAGCCATCCACTAACCCTAGATCAAACATCACTCTCGATCAAACACCATGTGCTTTTTGTCAATGTTGACTAACTCTGTGTCAGTTGACCAAAAACCTATGTCAACATAGACCCATTCAATTTACAGAGCTTGTCCACACACTCTATTCAAAATAAATAATAAAACGAGTGCATGCCAAAGTATTTTGTTTATATATAGTTTAGAGACGGAATTAATATTTCATCCATTTAAAGTTGAAGTCTGAATGTACTCCAAGAGCCATTGACCTAGTTATCACGATCATTCTCTGCACACGGAATCCAAGGCTGCGTCGCGATTCTCCACCCGTCTCCCAGTGTGCACTTCCACACATTAACAGTCATGGATTTTAAAATAATTGTGAATTGGTAAAATCCTTTGCTAGACAGAGTTTTCACCATTGTTAAATCTATGATGTGGAGTGTAAAAGTGCACACTTTGGGAAAAGGGTAAAGAATTGGAAAGCAGCCAAACTGTCACATGAATCTTTCAATAGGAATTTGTGCTTGTTGAAAATGCCATTTTCACAGTGTTGAAAGTAAAAGGAAAAACCACAATAACTGGATTGTCTCATTTCAAGAATGTGCTAACACTTTTATTCTATTGCGAGTGTGATGGATTATACAGTGCGGGGCTTTTTCTGGATTAAAATGGGGTTTAGGTGGGGGGCATGGCCAATGGTGCAGCTGTTGACTTAATCACTGAAATAAAAGCTAGACAGTCAGGGAGAATATATATATATTTTTTTAATTAATGGATTTTGTTTGAGTCACTCAGATGGCATAAACCATGGCAAAATGTGTAGAATTGTAGGACATTTTCTTAAAAGAAAAACGTCAGCCTCATTGCAAAATGTGTAGAATTGCAGGAACTTTGCTTTAGAACAGCTACATGTAGTCACTGGGGCCAACAGGAGGACCTCTAAGTATTTGTTAGTTCTCAAAGAGAATAAAGTTCCTGCAATTCTACACATTTTGCAATGAGGCTGACGTTTTTCTTTTAAGAAAATGTCCTACAATTCTACACATTTTGCCATGGTTTATGCCATCTGAGTGACTCAAACAAAATCCATATATATTCTCCCTGACTGTCTAGCTTTTATTTCAGTGATTGTTAGTTCTCAAAGATAATCCTATTTATAAATATATAGGCCCATTATCTTTTCTACATACTTTATCTGGTTTTAGTCAATTGAATGAAATCAAGTTTTATTGGTCACATACACATATTTAGCAGATGTTATTGCGGGTGTAGAGAAAATGCTTGTGTTCCTAGCTCTAACAGTGCAGTAGTATCTAAAAACAATTCACAACAATACACACATCTAAAAGTAAAATAATGGAATTAATAAATATATAAATATTAGATAACACAGACAAAAAAAATCCGCCCTGAAAATGTTTTTTATTTATTCATAGGCGGCCCGAAAAAAACTTGGCCCGCCCAAGACTAGTGTTACAAAATATATAGGTCTCCTCCACCAGCTCCCTCCCTCTTAGCCTGGGGGACAAGGTTATAAAATATACTGATGAGTCATGCCCTCTGTCTGTCTGTGTCTGTTGGTCTCTGTGTAGGTGTTGTGTTGTCACATTGTGTCCCCTAAGGGAACTATGTTATTCATCTCCAGTCCAAGCGGGCCTCCCTAATGTTTCTTAAATATGTTTTAGCTCAGCGATAGCACACCTGATTCAACTAATGATCAAGAGCTTAAGTAGTTGTGGGGACTCCCGAGGTACTGGGGTTAAGAAACACTGCCATATTTCATTTTTTTACTAGGCAAGTCAGTTAAGAACAATTTCTTATTTTCAATGACGGCCTAGGAACAGTGGGTTAACTGCCTGTTCAGGGGCAGAATGACAGATTTGTACCTTGTCAGCTCAGGGATTTGAACTTGCAACCTTTCAGTTACTAATCCAACGCTCTAACTACTAGGCTACCTCATGGGAAAGAGCATTCCAACAATCACACAACTTAATATTTATCTTAATATTACATAATGAACAAGATTAATTTTCCAGTCTTTAATGAATCCTGTAATAATGGGAATCTCAATATTCTGTCAATCATTGCCTGATGTAATTCAATGGGGGCATTTTGATGAATAATTTAAAATAACATACATTGGATCACATCAGTTTATAATAGACAGTACAAGGAAATCCTGTTAATTGAGGGGGTGAATTATCTTCCTCACATCCCCCAGTCTAACTCTGCAAAAGATTCAACCTGGGGTGCCAGCCTCTTCATGTGGCTAGCAGATGCCACGTGTGTTGGACGCCCGTAGCGCCAATCCGGCCAAGGTCCTCCAGGCAAATGTGGAGAAGCGTGCCGGGCAGGTGCCGGCTCTGTCGATGTACCCCGAGGCGATGTGGTGGAGCCGTTTTGCACCAAACGTGTGATAGTGTCCCGGCATTACCTGGTCCACCTGCTCACTATCCACCAGCCCCACCAGGCGCTCACAGCTACTGACGTAGTCGCTGACCCGGCTGGTGGGCAGCCAGTCGATCATGGCTCCGTCATAGACCACGTCCCCGCTGAACAGCATCTTGTTGTCCCCGTCGTGCAGGCAGATGCTTCCCCGGGAGTGGCCGGGCATGTGCAGCACCGTCAGCTGCCTGTCGCCCAGGTTGATGACATCACCTGAGGGAGAGCAAGGAGAGAGAGACGGGGAAAATGGACTCATTGAGCAATAAGATATTCCAACTGCATTGCAGCACTGACACAGCAGAAATGTATTGACTGGCGCACAAATTACACAGGGATAGGACGCTAGGTGGGGAGAGTTTGCTCCAACTTTGTCAAGTGAGCAGCAATGAGTGAAAATTAAACAAGACGGGTCAAAAGACCTGCTATGATGAAGAATATGGTTCAGGAGTGTGTGTGTGTGTGTGTGTGCATGCGTGCGTGCTTGCGTGCTTGTTTGTTTTAGACGTCTTCATGGGTCCAAATTCCAAAATGGACCTGGAGCTTTCCCATCCGGACCTGATATGCATCTGTTTTTTTAAATATAGAGATCGTTCCAAACGGACCTGAGGACAACTAGAGCCGTTCCGTACAGACCTGGTCGGATCCAGATGCCGTCCTTCTCCTTTAACTTTTAATTCTGTCATTTTAATTCCATCTTCCATTGATTCGTGTAGATATCTTCAAACTTTTGCCACACACAGAGCGAGGCTCTACGGCTGTAGCTTATTTAAGCAATAAGGCCCAAGCAGGTATATGGCCAATATACCACGGCTAAGAGCTGTTCTTATGGACACAGCGCTTAGCCGTGGTATATTGGCCATATATCACAAAGCCTCAAGGTGCCTTATTGCTATTATAAACTGGTTACCTACGTCATTAGAGCAGTAAAAATAAATGTTTTGTCATACCCATGGTAAACGGTACGATATACCACAGCTGTAGTCAATCAGCATTAACGGCTCGAACCACCCAGTTTATAATGCCGCTTTGATGACTCATGATTGGTCAACAACAAGCTACACGCACCACGCTCCGCTGTATTTGTATTTATTAAGGATCTTTTCCTGGGGTGCAGCAACATTAAGGCAGTTATATACAAAAACTAAATATTACATGACTACATGTCATAATACTTTTCACAACACATTAAGTATGTGCCATCAGGCCACTACTCTAGTACCACATACAATACATGACCAAATGTATGTGGACACCTGCTCATCGAACATCTCATTCCAAAATCTTAATCATTAATATGGAGTTGGTCCCCCCTTTGCTGCTATAACAGCCTCCATTCTTCTGGGAAGGATTTCCACTAGATGTTGGAACCTTGCTGTGGGGACTTGCTTCCATTCAACCACAAGAGCATTAGTGAGGTCGGGCACTGATGTTGGGCGATTAGTCCTGGCTCGCAGTCGGCGTTCCAATTCATCCCAAAGGTGTTCGATGGGGTTGAGGTCAGGGCTCTGTGCAGGCCAGTCAAGTTCTCCCACACCGATCACAACCAACCATTTCTGTACGGACCTCGCTTTGTGCACGGTGGCATTGTCATGCTGAAATAGGAAAAGGCCTTCCCCAAACTGTTGCCACAAAGTTGCAAGCACAGAATCGTCTAGAATGTCATTGTATGCTGTATCGTTAAGATTTCCCTTCACTGGAACTAAGGGGCCTAGCCCGAACCATGAAAAACAGCACCAGACCATTATTCCTCATCCACCAAACTTTACAGTTGGCATTATGAATTCGGGCAGGTATGTTCTCCTGGCATCCGCCAAATCTAGATTCATCCGTCGGACTGCAAGATGGGGAAGCGTGTTTCATCACTCCAGAGAACGTGTTTTCACTGCTCCAGAGTCCAATGGCGGCGAGCTTTACACCACTCCAGCCAATGCTTGGCATTGCGCATTGTGATCTTAGCATTGTGTGCAACTGAGGACAGACTATTTTTACACGTGCTGCACGCTTCAACAGTCAGTCGTCCCGTTCTGTGAGCTTGTGTGGCCTACCACCTCGCATCCGAGACGTTGTTGCTCCTAGACGTTTCCACTTCACAATAACAGCACTTACAGTTGACCGGGGCAGCTCTAGTAGGGCAGACATTTGACAAACTTGTTGGAAAGGTGGCATTCTATGACGCTGCCACGTTGAAAGTCACTGAGCTCTTCAGTAAGGCCATTCTACTGCCAATGTTTGTCTATGGAGATTGCATGGCTGTGTGCTCAATTTTATACACCAGTCAGCAATGGGTGTGGCTGAAATAGCCAAATCCACTATTGAAGTGATGTCCACACACTGTTGTATATATAGTTTATCTACAATACAAAATCCATGTGTATGTGTGTGTGTGTAGAGTGTGTGTGTTATCATGTGTATGTGTATGTGGGTGTCTGTGCCGGTGTGAAAAGCAAGAGCAGCAGCATAAATTATAAAATGTAGGCGCTCTCTCTCTCTCTCTCTACTGCAGCAGTCACGTTTGGATCTGTACGGGCCCTTCCGGACAAGTCAGTTAAAACTACACATACCTGAGACCCGTGACAATCATATCAGATCTGACAAGTGACATTATTTAGAATTCTGGATCCGGACCCGCTCAGGTCCTGGATCGGGTAATTCACTATGGCTGGGTCTAGGCTGCTGTACTTCCCTGGCTGAAATAAAATCCATCAAAGTTATGGGCTGAGTATGAAAATAGCATCTCTGCAGATACAGGCATACTGCAGAATAACAACCACTAATGCTATTTGTGAGCCACTGTCATTCACACATTAAAGCCATGACCTTAAATAATCCCTCCTATGGGACCTATTGTAAGCAACAACATTGTACAGTTCATGTAACCTAGTCAAACTGATGTAGGGAGTGAAACGTCATCTTACGAATGTGCAGTCAGAGACTAAACAATAGGCCTTTTTGAAGCTCTGACTTCTATTGAGAGAGTATGATGAGATTGATTATACAGTTACAAAACTGTATAAAATAGGGGTGGATCATGCTTGATGTGAGGCTGTGTGTGTGTGCGTGTGTTCTTGCATGTGTGCATGCGCACCTGTGCACGAGTGTGTGTGTGTGTGTGTGTGTGTGTGTGTGTGTGTGTGTGTGTGTGTGTGTGTGTGTGTGTGTGTGTGTGTGAGTTGGGAGGTCAGTGTTGGTGCCCTGCCAAGTCTACTCTGCAGTATACATTTCCCTATGGGATGCAGCTTAATGTGAAAGCGGATTCCAATGCAATGTCGATTTTCTGTAACAAGGGGCAAATCCACATCCTTTAAGGACTGTGTAATTACATTCATATTGACCATATCCTTCTCTCAAATCCATATCATGCATTAGAGACTGAACACAGCTAATGGTCTTTCAGATTACTGGTAACAATCATGCCACCACATTGGTGTACCATAACCACTAGATTGTATGGTTTGGTTATTACCTTCTTGTAGTATGTGTGTTGGTTGTACAGCCTTGACTCTGTATTCTCTGGCCCTCCATCCTGGCCAGGGAGCCTGGACTATCTCTCTGTCGGACAGCCACGTGACGGTCTCGAAGTTGTCTCCGTTGGCCAGTGCATCGACCTCTGCACTGTGGACTCCCACCTGTTCGAACTGATGCAGACCACCTGAGTGGTCGAAGTGGGCGTGGGTGGCGATCGCCAAAATGGGGTTCTTTCGCTGCGGGTCGTCTCCAAGCAGACCTTTGGTGTTAATGTAATCTGGTAAACTCCTCAACCCCAAGCCTGTGTCTATCACTACATCTTGGTGAGATCCTCGAAGGAGCCAAATATTTGCTCTGTTTGACGATTCAAAAAACTTCTCCTGGATCCAGTACAGACCTTCTCCGAGGGATTTGTGCGCGTACCAGTCCGTTGCAGACATCCCAGTTCATGCACTTGGCGTAATAATCAAATATGTTATGCGGTCAATTTTGTTGCTGCACAGGTACTATAATATCACTCTATTTACGCAAAAAAAATTATGGTGGTCGCCGGATACACCCTTGTGGGAAGAACGCATGTTGACTGAACGAATATAATGTGAAACCAAACACTAATTGTCAGCAAAGAACACACCCACCATGTCGTCATATAAACCATGCCCTTGAATGCATCGCTACAAAGCATCAGTTGTGTGCGAACGGTTTCCATCCAATTGACCCTGCTCTAAACTCCGCCCCTGAACCGCGATTGACCAACCAGAGCTTACCGTAACCAGCCACTCAGACCTCGGACACTTTTCGCAAAAAATCCTCATTGCGTCTATGGCCTACATGTGCGGTCCAAACACTTAAAACACACACCCTCGCCATCTCGGAGGGAAGTCCAATGATTAGCCAAGCAAGGGAAGTTTGCAACGTAAGCCCCCTCAGCCCTGGTATGTAGTCCAAACACTTAAAAGACACACTATCCCCTCAGTCCCTTTTTTTTAATTGTAATTTTTATTAACAACAAATCAATACAGAAAGTACATAGATATTATCAATAAAACCGTTCCAATAAGGCATGACATTAACAACATCCTGCTGAAACAAGGTTCGTATCGCTCTGTTGTTGAATGGACCAATAGAGAAACAAATCTTTCCTGCTGATGAGTCAACAGGGTTAATGGAAGGTAGGTTCTGAGGGTCAGATCTTGACACGTTCCTGAATAATAAAGCAACACCTGAGGGAATGGCATCTAAAACAATTGCAAAATCTTTAGGTGTTACAGGGATCTTGTAAAGTGATACGAACCCTCTGCATTTACAAGTTGGCTCACCAACAGAATATTATTTCGGGAACCAATATTCTAAAAACAAAGAAGTATTTTTATACAATATATCCAGATTATTCCCAAATAATATCTGTGTGGATAAAAAATTATGCTTATAAATTAAGGACCATGACAAGAGAACCTGCCGATGAAAAGCAGAGTTTCACTGGAACTTTGTCAATATTATAATTGCAAACCAAAATGAAGTTAAGGCCACCAAAAGTAGAGAAGACATGATGAGGACTAAAATTACACATAGAAGTGGGTCTTCTTAGGAATTGTTTTATCCAATTGATCTTAAAAGTATTATTTAAGGTAGTAAAGTCCAGAAATTTCAGCCCACCATACTCATACGTGTTTTCCAAATGTACTTTTCTTAGTGGATGTACAATCGTCGCAAATGTAATGATGGGGAGTTTCAGGCCCCAGAGTGAACATAATTGTACACTCGCAAACCCGACTAAAACTGAGGGCTGAGGGGCTTATGTTGCAAACTTCCCTTGCTTGGCTAATCATTTGGACCGCCCTCCTTGGGCTGAGGGTTTGTCTTTTAAGTGTTTGGACCGCAGCCTCGTTTTTAGTGGGCTTTGCAAGTGTACAATTATGTTCACTCCGGGGCCTGAAACTACCCATAATTCAATTCGCGATGATTGTACATCCGCTAAGAAAAGTCTGCGAAAACTTAAAAACAACATCAATGGAGAAGTCACCATACAAGTGTAAGTAAAAAACAAATGCAAATAAGTTAGAAATTGTGCTACCTATGCACATGACGGCACAAACACGTCTCGTT
This sequence comes from Salvelinus alpinus, assembly GCF_045679555.1. Classification (NCBI taxonomy): domain Eukaryota; kingdom Metazoa; phylum Chordata; class Actinopteri; order Salmoniformes; family Salmonidae; genus Salvelinus; species Salvelinus alpinus. Next base: position 91,099,601 of record NC_092090.1, read on the forward strand.
AAAAGTAAATATGTTTTTGTTTGGTTATCTTTTGGAAATTGTAGAAACAAAACACTTTCCTTCTTCAGACGTTCCAGCTAGGCAGGCTAACGTTAGTTAGCTAATTAATCTGCTAGCTATCATACAGTAGGCGTATATCAATAATTATATATTTAATATAAGTAGACATGTAGACATAGTAGTGCATATAAAGCACCCACAAGCTACTGGTGGCTGTTAACACAATCATCGCAGAATGAACGAGTGATGAATTTCCGGCCAAGGGTGGTCCATTTCAAAATCATTCCTTCTTCCCTCGCCCCTTTCCCTGCAAGTGTATACTCGTCAGACATCATGATACATCATCAGAAGTGTCCACTTACTTTGAGGGCTGAGGGGTGTGTCTTTTACGTGTTTGGACCGCAACCAGGGAGAAATATTTTTCAAGTGAACATAAAATTGTTAAACGGTGTAACTGGGGCACATATAATACTGACAGTTGGTACCTGGAGAGGTTAGAGGGTGGTGTCTTTTTTATATATACATACAGTGGCGATTTTAGCTTGTAAATCTTGGTGGGGCAAAACAAAAAAATGTGTAGTGGCAACACAACACTAAACAATACATTCATTGCACTATAACGGTGACAAACGGTGCCCACAAACTGTTAGGTCCTACATAAAGCTGTCCCAACAGCAGTCCCAACATCTTACCACTGCTACACCTGGCTATCAGCGGAGCCTTGCCTGGCAGCAAAACAGTTCATTCAGCCTCATTTACTGCCTTTTAAAAAACATAGCTGATATAGCCGACTTGCTTAAACAAATGTGGTTTCTAATGACAGTTGAGATGTACAAACTATGCGTTAAGTGGACAACAAGCAGATAAGAGGCAATCCGAAATTTCGATTAAGACATTAATGAGCGAGCTAGGACGGACATAGTCAATATAACTATTGGTTTAGCACTTTTGAAATGTACAGAGACAGAATTCAGAACATGGGCCGTTCTTACAATGTTCTCCCTGTACACCAAGTCAGAACCATAGGATAAATAAAGGGGTCATATAAGCAGACAATGAAAGCTCTTACAATATTGGATGATTACATTTCTTTAAAACAGGTTATATCAAATCACATTTTATTGGTCACATACAAGTGATTAGCAGATGTTATTGCGGGTGTAGCGAAATGCTTGTGTTTCTATCTCCGACAGTGCAGTAATATCTAACAAGTAATATCTAACAAATTACACAACATATACCCAATACACACAAATCTAAGTAGGAATGAATTAAGACTATATACATATGGACGAGCGATGCCAGAGCGGAACGGACTGAGATACAGTAGAATAGTATAGAATACAGTATATAAATATGAGATGAGTAATGCCAGATATGTAAACATTTAGTGACTAACATACCGTAGAATAGTATAGAATACAGTATATAAATATGAGATGAGTAATGCCAGATATGTAAACATTTAGTGACTAACATACCGTAGAATAGTATAGAATACAGTATATACATATGAGATGAGTAATGCCAGATATGTAAACATAATTGAGTGAATGAGATATCGTAGAATAGTATAGAAAACAGTATATACATATGAGATGAGTAATGCCAGATATGTAAACATTTAGTGACTAACATACCGTAGAATAGTATAGAATACAGTATATAAATATGAGATGAGTAATGCCAGATATGTAAACATTATTGAGTGAATGAGATATCGTAGAATAGTATAGAAAACAGTATATACATATGAGATGAGTAATGCAAGCTATGTAAACATTATTAAGTGACTAAGATACAGTAGAATAGTATAGAATACAGTATATAAATATGAGATGAGTAATGCCAGATATGTAAACATTATTAAGTGAATGAGATATCGTAGAATAGTATAGAAAACAGTATATACATATGAGATGAGTAATGCCAGATATGTAAACATTTAGTGACTAACATACCGTAGAATAGTATAGAATACAGTATATACATATGAGATGAGTAATGTCAGATATGTAAAAATTATTAAAGTGGCCAGTGATTTCTAGTCTATGCTTATAGGCAGCAGCCTCTAATGTGCTAGTGATGGCTGTTTAACAGTCTGATGGCCTTGAGATAGAAGCTGTTTTTTTCTTGGTCCCAGCTTTGATGCACCTGTACTGACCTCGCCTTCTGAATGATAGCGGGGTGAACAGGCAGTGGCTCGGGTGGTTGATGTCCTTGATGATCCTTTTGGCCTTCATGTGACATCGGGTGCTGTAGGTGTCCTGGAGGGCAGGTAGTTTGCCCCCGGTAATGCGTTGTGCAGACCGCACCACCCTCTGGAAAGCCTTGCGGTTGCGGGCGGTGCAGTTGCTGTGCCAGGCGGTGATACAGCCCGACAGGATACTTTCAATTGTGCATCTGTAAAAGTTAGTGAGGGTTATAGGCTACATGTGCACCACCAAGTCAGAACAGTAGGCGAAATGAAGAGGGGTAAATAGACCAAATTATTAGGGTGAGGCACTTGGACTACTAACATCTTACAACACAACATACACTTAGTATTACTTTCTTAGCTACAGTATACATATCTCCCTGGCATATTACATCATTTATGCAGCAGTATACAATACATTTTTGGACTCATCTTGTTGTGCTGTGCTCACTTGAACAGGAAGGTGGAGTGGCGGACCTTCGTGGGAAAAACAAGGTTGAATCATGATGACGTCATTGATCTTCAGGTCGCAGCTCTAGAAAGAGGCTGGATTTACAATTCCGAGTTAGATGACCGTTCAAAACGTATTTTCCCAGTCGGAGCTCGTTTATTCCCGACTTCCCAGTTGTCTTGACCTCACTCAAATCAAGTTTTCGCAGTTAACAGTTGATTTGAGCGCGGCACAAATCATGCTTCATTGACAGCATGGCCAATGTTGAAAGTTTATCATTTTAAATTTGGAAAAGATCCCCTTAATTCCAGATTTGGAACCACACAGTAACTCCACTGAATAGCAGGCTAGTGATGGCTTTGCAATGCTTGCACTTAGCCACTGTCACTGATTCCTTCCAAACCACTTATTGTTGAATTTGCGATTTCCAACTTGTTGTGTAATGTTTATGTCCAATGGCCGATGAGCACCCATACGTTTTATCTATAATTTCTCTTCATTATTTCTCTTCATATGACAAGGATTAAAAAGGATTTTCCAGCTAAGATTTTGAAAATATGATGTTGACATGATCAGTCCAATTAAAGCTACTGTACATATAACGTGATTTGGCGTCATTTTATCTGTGGCCAATGACCTTGAGCCTTCTTGGATGGGCACTTCTAATGTAACTCTATGGCAGCACACAAGGGGCTAGAATTTTCTAGCTCTACCCTTAGACTTGGTGGTGACGTAGTGTCCCCATGAGTGACAGAACATGGGGCCAATCACGGCGCAACGCTCCGTATTTTCTGCTGGCTGGCCCCACTACCACAGAAAGCACTGAGCTAGGCTGAAACACCTGCATTTTGGAACTGCCTTATTCAAGAAAACAAAAGAGACCATGTTTGTATGCATGCGGCTTTATTAAGTCTATGATATATTTTTTTTTACATTGTTTGCAAACTGATATGTGACACGTATTAATGCCAAAATAACATGCAAAACAGGCAAGCCGGCTAAAAATGTGGGGCTCAAAGCCCCACCTGCCCTGAATGACAGGTTGCCTCTGTGTATATATATATTTAAAATATATATATATATATATATATATGAAGTATGCTTTATGCGATATCTATATGTGATAAACCCTTTCCAAAACCAAAATCTAACAGAGAGAAGTGTAGTTTGTGGATCAAACTTTGTGGACGACTTCATTCACAGTTGAACACAACAAGCAAGATAGCTAATGAAGGACACATGTTTGCTCCAAGGTAAGCAACTAAGTTAACCTTTTTCATAATGTCTGATATCTCAATATATTACTAAGAGAAATAAAATAAACTGGCTAGATAAAGTTAGCAACAATGTTAACATTATACAACTAAGTTAAACTTTGTTAGCTAACGTCAGCTAGCTAACTTTGTTAGGCTACATGGTGTATCACAAATCTTAAGACATCATTCTTTCAGAACTTTGTTGATGGGAACTCAAGTCTTCAGTACCCAAATCTAGCTGCTGCTGCTGCTACTGCTGGAGGAGATGCAGTCATACGAATATGAGGTTTAACCAAACCTAGCCTACATTACCAAATGTTAACAGACAGTCAGGGGCACATTTCATACGTTTATCCTTTATATAGAGACTTTGTACATAAATGTAACTCGGCCACTCAGGAACATTCACTGTCTTCTTGGTAAGCAACTCCAGTGTATACTTGGCCTTCTGTTTAAGGTTATTGTCCTGCTGAAAGGTGAATTTGTCTCCAAGCGTCTGTTGGAAAGCAGACTGAAACAGGTTTTCCCCTAGGATTTTACCTGTGCTTAGCTTTATTCTGTTTTTTTACAAAGAAGAAGATGGCTGCAAAGCCGAAACGTCTGTGTACGCTATCCCTGATTCAGTGAAAAGAATGAAAAAAATCGAAAAACGAAGTACGCTTTATGCGATATCTTTTTGAATGCGGACCCATTGAACAAAAGGTATTATAAACTACCCAGTCCTTGCCGGTGACAAACATACCCATAATATGATGCAGTCACCACCATGCTTGAAAATATGAAGAGTGGTACTCAGTAACATGTTGTTGCATTTGCCCCAAACATACCATTTCCTATTCTGGACATAAAGTTATTTTCTTTGCCACATTTTTTTGCAGTTTTACTTTGGTGTCTTATAGCAAACAGGATGCATGTTTTGGAATATTTGTATTCTGTACAGGCTTCCTTCTTTTCACTTTGTCATTTAGGTAAGTAATGTGGAGTAACTACAATCCATCCTCAGTTTTCTACTATCACAGCCACTAATTCCTGAACATTTTCCTTCCTCGTCCTTCTCGCCAGCCGTGATTTTGGGCAGCTCCATGGTAAGAAATGTGACTGTTCCTGGTGCGAAAAACAATGTCCTATCCCGGAGCTCGAGTAAATTACATTACTAAGCTGCTCCCGGATGTACTACATCAGGACATGGAAATCGATTCTATTGTAGTCCATGTGGGTTTTAATTACATTATGAAGGGCAGCTCTGAACAGCTGAAATTGAATTTTAAAGAGCTAATTGACTCTGCTAGACACTATCAGAAGACCCATCCTATTTGGCCCTGTGCCCTCTCTGAATCGTGGCATTGAACACTTTAGCAGGATTCTTTCTCTTCACAACTGGTTACGTGATTATTGCAGCTCAATGGGTGTAACTTTTGATGACAATTTCAATACCTTTTGGAAACAAAACACGTTTTATAAGGAGGATGGGATCCACCCAAATTATTTTGTTTGTGTTCATCACATGTTTACTAATGCTGCAGAAATGTACTTGAAAGCAGTATCCAGATCCACCGGATGTAGTGATCACAATATAGTAGCCATGTCTAGGAAAACCACAGTTCCAAAGGCTGGGCCTAATATAGTGTATAAGAGGTCATACAATACGTTTTGTAGTGATTCCTATGTTGTTGATGTAAAGAATATTTGTTGGTCTGTGGTATGTAATGAGGAGCAAACAGACGCTGCACTTGACACATTTATGAAATTGTTTTTTCCAGTTACTAATAAGCATGCACCCATTAAGAAAATGGCTGTTAAAAACGGTTAAATCCCCGTGGATTGATGAGGATTTGAAACATTGTATGGTTGAGAGGGATGAGTCAAAAGGAATGGCAAATAAGTCTGGCTACACAACCAATTGGCAAACGTACTGCAAATGGAGAACTCATGTGACTAAACTGAATAAAAAGAAGAATAAAGTAAAAAGCTTTGGAGCACCTTAAATGACATTTTGGGAAAAAAGGCAAACAGCTCCATCCTTCATTGAATCAGATGGCTCATTCATCACAAAACCCACTGATATTGCCAACTACTAAAAAAAAATTTTTCATTGGCAAGATTAGCAAATTTAGGCATGACAGCAACAAACGCTGACACTACACATCCAAGTATATCTGACCAAATTATGAAAGATAAGCATTGTAATTTTGAATTCCGTTAAAGTGAGTGTGGAAGAGGTGAAAACATGATTGTTGTCTATCAACAATTACAAGCCACCGGGGTCTGACAACTTGGATGGAAAATTACTGAGGATAAGAGCAGATGATATTGCCACTCCTATTTGCCATATTTTCAATTGAAGCCTACTAGAAAGTGTGTGCCCCCAGGCTTGGATGGAAGCAGAAGTCATTCCGCTACCCAAGAATAGTAAAGCCTCCTTTACTGGCTCAAATAGCCAACCAATCAGCCTGTTACCAACCCTTAGTAAACTTTTGGAAAAAATTGTGTTTGACCAGATACAGTGCTATTTCACATTAAACAAATTGACACCAAACTTTCAGCATGCCTATAGGGAAGGACATTCAACAAGCACAGCACTTACACAAATGACTGATGATTGCCTGAGAGAAATTGATGATAAGAAGATTGTGTGGGCTGTATTGTTAGACTTCAGTGCGGCTTTTGACATTATCGATCATAGTCTGCTGCTGGAAAAACGTATATGTGTTTACACCCCCTGCTATATTGTGGATAAAGAGTTACCTGTCTAACAGAACAAAGTGGGTGTTCTTTAATGGAAGCCTCTCCAACATAATCCAGGTAGAATCAGGAATTCCCCAGGGCAGCTGTCTAGGCCCCTTACATTTTTCAATCTTTACTAATGACATACCACTGGCTTTGAGTAAAGCCAGTGTGTCTATGAGTAAAGCCAGTGTGTCTATGAGTAAAGCCAGTGTGTCTATGAGTAAAGCCAGTGTGTCTATGAGTAAAGCCAGTGTGTCTATGAGTAAAGCCAGTGTGTCTTTGAGTAAAGCCAGTGTGTCTATGAGTAAAGCCAGTGTGTCTATGAGTAAAGCCAGTGTGTCTATGAGTAAAGCCAGTGTGTCTATGAGTAAAGCCAGTGTGTCTATGAGTAAAGCCAGTGTGTCTATGAGTAAAGCCAGTGTGTCTATGAGTAAAGCCAGTGTGTAAATGAGTAAAGCCAGTGTGTAAATGAGTAAAGCCAGTGTGTCTATGAGTAAAGCCAGTGTGTCTATGAGTAAAGCCAGTGTGTCTATGAGTAAAGCCAGTGTGTCTATGAGTAAAGCCAGTGTGTCTATGAGTAAAGCCAGTGTGTCTTTGAGTAAAGCCAGTGTGTCTATGAGTAAAGCCAGTGTGTCTATGAGTAAAGCCAGTGTGTCTTTGAGTAAAGCCAGTGTGTCTATGAGTAAAGCCAGTGTGTCTATGAGTAAAGCCAGTGTGTCTATGAGTAAAGCCAGTGTGTCTATGAGTAAAGCCAGTGTGTCTATGAGTAAAGCCAGTGTGTCTATGAGTAAAGCCAGTGTGTCTATGAGTAAAGCCAGTGTGTCTTTGAGTAAAGCCAGTGTGTCTTTGAGTAAAGCCAGTGTGTCTTTGAGTAAAGCCAGTGTGTCTATGAGTAAAGCCAGTGTGTCTATGAGTAAAGCCAGTGTGTCTATGAGTAAAGCCAGTGTGTCTATGAGTAAAGCCAGTGTGTCTATGAGTAAAGCCAGTGTGTCTATGAGTAAAGCCAGTGTGTCTATGAGTAAAGCCAGTGTGTCTTTGAGTAAAGCCAGTGTGTCTATGAGTAAAGCCAGTGTGTCTATGAGTAAAGCCAGTGTGTCTATGAGTAAAGCCAGTGTGTCTATGAGTAAAGCCAGTGTGTCTATGAGTAAAGCCAGTGTGTCTATGAGTAAAGCCAGTGTGTCTATGAGTAAAGCCAGTGTGTCTATGAGTAAAGCCAGTGTGTCTATGAGTAAAGCCAGTGTGTCTTTGAGTAAAGCCAGTGTGTCTATGAGTAAAGCCAGTGTGTCTATGAGTAAAGCCAGTGTGTCTATGAGTAAAGCCAGTGTGTCTATGAGTAAAGCCAGTGTGTCTATGAGTAAAGCCAGTGTGTCTATGAGTAAAGCCAGTGTGTCTATGAGTAACGCCAGTGTGTCTATGAGTAACGCCAGTGTGTCTATGAGTAAAGCCAGTGTGTCTATGAGTAAAGCCAGTGTGTCTATGAGTAAAGCCAGTGTGTCTATGAGTAAAGCCAGTGTGTCTATGAGTAAAGCCAGTGTGTCTATGAGTAAAGCCAGTGTGTCTATGAGTAAAGCCAGTGTGTCTATGAGTAAAGCCAGTGTGTCTATGAGTAAAGCCAGTGTGTCTTTGAGTAAAGCCAGTGTGTCTTTGAGTAAAGCCAGTGTGTCTATGAGTAAAGCCAGTGTGTCTATGAGTAAAGCCAGTGTGTATATGAGTAAAGCCAGTGTGTCTATGAGTAAAGCCAGTGTGTCTATGAGTAAAGCCAGTGTGTCTATGAGTAAAGCCAGTGTGTCTATGAGTAAAGCCAGTGTGTCTATGAGTAAAGCCAGTGTGTCTATGAGTAAAGCCAGAGTGTCTATGTATGCGGATGACTCAACACAATACACGTCAGCTACTACAACAACTGAAATGACTGCAACACTAAACAAAGAGCTGCAGTTAGTTTCAGAGTGGGTGGCAAGAAATAAGTTAGTCCTAAATATTTCTAAAACTTAAAGCATTGTATTTGGAACAAATCATTTACTAAACCCTAAACCTCAACTAAATATTGTAATAAATAAAATGCACTGCTTGGGGTAATCCTGGATTGTAAACTGTCATGGTCAAAACATATTGATACAACAGTAGATAAGATGGGGAGAAGTTTGTCCATAATAAAGCATTGCTCTACCTTAACAGCACTATCAACAAGACAGATCCTACAGGCCCTAGTTTTGTTGCACTTGGACTACTTTTCAGTGGTGTGGTCAAGTGCCACAAAAAGGGACAGCCCTTGGATGTACACAGAGATCTAATATTAATAATATGCATGTGAATCTCTCCTGGCTCAAAGTGGAGGAGAGATTGACTTCATCACTACTTGTATTTATGAGAGGTATTGACATGTTGAATGCACTGAGCTGTCTGTTTGATCTACTGGCGCACAGCTCGGACACCCATGCATACCCCACAAAACTTGCCACAAGAGGTCTCTTCACAGTCCCCGAGTCCAGAACAGACTATGGGAGGCACACAGTACTACATAGAGCCATGACTACATGGACCTCTATTCCACATCAAGTAACTGATGCAAGCAGTAAAATTTGATTTTAAAAAACTAATACAAATATACCTTATTGTGAAGCAACACAAACATAGGCACATACACATGCATACACACACACGCATGATATAATACACACAAGTACACATGAATTTTGTATTGTAGATATGTGGTAGTGGTGGAATAGGGGCCTAAGGGCAAACAGTGTGTTGTGAAATCTGTGAATAAATTGTAATATTTTAAAAATTGTATAAACTGCCTTAATTTTGCTGGACCCAAGGAAGAGTAGATGCTGCCTTGGCAACAGCTAATGGGGATCCATAATAAATACAAAATAGACTTGAGAGAGAATGCAATGGACCCAACTGGCCAGTGCTGGGCTAGGTAGAATCACATGATGCATGATCGGTGCATGGGCAGGGTGTGGGGTGCATGGGAACAGTCTGATTGGCTGAAACCACAATCTGGAGGTGATCGATATCTCTCACATGATGAGTGGCGCCAGCCAGACATAAACAACAACACACACCCTGGAAATTAGTTCCACAGTACCCTTGGCAGGGGGATTCTGTAACACTGTTAAAAAATCCTGTTTGTGTCAGTAACTGCCGGATGGCTCATGTACCTCCAAGTTGATTTGCTAATTTACATCGACATTGGTGTGATTTCGGCTTAGATATGATGGTATGGAGATTTTAATTTAACATTGAGCTTCAACCAATGATACTATATAAATCATTGGATACAATTAATTGTTGGCGTGGTTGTGTGGTAATTAGGTCCTACATTTAACTTCATGACATTAAACTATCTGATTAAGCCACACATTAACCGACACAGAACACGTTATTCTAGTTCAAAAGAATGAACAGAACAAACATGCACCAAACAAACATTCATTAAATTCACACCATAGGCTTACTGTGATGCAGCTGTCAGTGAATTAAATGGTGTGTGTGTGAGCACACGCTTGTGTGTAAGGTTTGTGTGTGAGAGAGTGAGACGTTAACCTGTATTACAGAGGACATAGTGTTGTTATGAGGTGTTCAGGAGTAGCTCCCTCAGTAGTGCAGACATGGCAGGTGGTGAAGGCTGTGGGATAGCTGGTGAAGGCTGTGGGATAGCTGGTGAAGGCTGTGGGATAGCTGGTGAAGGCTGTGGGGTAGCTGGTGAAGGTCGGATAGCTGGTGAAGGTGGGATAGCTGGTGAAGGCTGTGGGATAGCTGGTGAAGGCTGTGGGATAGCTGGTGAAGGCTGTGGGATGGCTGGTGAAGGCTGTGGGATAGCTGGTGAAGGCTGTGGGATAGCTGGTGAAGGCTGTGGGATAGCTGGTGAAGGCTGTGGGATAGCTGGTGAAGGCTGTGGGATAGCTGGTGAAGGCTGTGGGATGGCTGGTGAAGGCTGTGGGATAGCTGGTGAAGCCTGTGGGATAGCTGGTGAAGGTGGGATAGCTGGTGAAGGCTGTGGGATAGCTGGTTAAGGCTGTGGGATAGCTGGTTAAGGCTGTGGGATAGCTGGTTAAGGCTGTGGGATAGCTGGTGAAGGCTGTGGGATGGCTGGTGAAGGTGGGATAGCTGGTGAAGGCTGTGGGATAGCTGGTGAAGGCTGTGGGATAGCTGGTGAAGGCTGTGGGATAGCTGGTGAAGGCTGTGGGATAGCTGGTGAAGGCTGTGGGATGGCTGGTGAAGGCTGTGGGATAGCTGGTGAAGGCTGTGGGATAGCTGGTGAAGGCTGTGGGATAGCTGGTGAAGGCTGTGGGATAGCTGGTGAAGGCTGTGGGATAGCTGGTGAAGGCTGTGGGATGGCTGGTGAAGGCTGTGGGATGGCTGGTGAAGGCTGTGGGATAGCTGGTGAAGCCTGTGGGATAGCTGGTGAAGGCTGTGGGATAGCTGGTTAAGGCTGTGGGATAGCTGGTTAAGGCTGTGGGATAGCTGGTTAAGGCTGTGGGATAGCTGGTGAAGGCTGTGGGATAGCTGGTGAAGGCTGTGGGATAGCTGGTGAAGGCTGTGGGATGGCTGGTGAAGGTGGGATAGCTGGTGAAGGCTGTGGGATAGCTGGTGAAGGCTGTGGGATAGCTGGTGAAGGCTGTGGGATAGCTGGTGAAGGCTGTGGGATAGCTGGTGAAGGCTGTGGGATGGCTGGTGAAGGCTGTGGGATAGCTGGTGAAGCCTGTGGGATAGCTGGTGAAGGTGGGATAGCTGGTGAAGGCTGTGGGATAGCTGGTTAAGGCTGTGGGATAGCTGGTTAAGGCTGTGGGATAGCTGGTTAAGGCTGTGGGATAGCTGGTGAAGGCTGTGGGATGGCTGGTGAAGGTGGGATAGCTGGTGAAGGCTGTGGGATGGCTGGTGAAGGTGGGATAGCTGGTGAAGGCTGTGGGATAGCTGGTGAAGGCTGTGGGATAGCTGGTGAAGGCTGTGGGATAGCTGGTGAAGGCTGTGGGATGGCTGGTGAAGGCTGTGGGATAGCTGGTGAAGGCTGTGGGATAGCTGCCTTCAGTTTCAACATCAAATTCCTGGGCCTCAGCAGGGAGATTCGAGTTGGGTCAGCCCGGGTTTATGGTTTGTGTAACATTGTAACCTATGTTTAGACCAATGCGTGGACATGGCTGTGTGAGTAGCACGCCTGTATCTCTCACAGAACTAGAACGAGATGAACCTTCTATGATCTCTCTCTGCTCTGATAGACATGTGTCACAACTCTTATCTCTCCAGCATTGCATTTATTTACTTATAGGCCAGCAGCATACCACCCTGCATCCCACTGCTCGCTTGCCTCTGAAGCTAAGCAGCGTTGGTCCTGGTTGGTCCCTAGATGGGAGACTAGATGCTGCTGGAAGTGGTGTTGGAGGGCCAATAGGAGGCACTCTTTCCTCTGGTATGAAAAAAACAATATCCCAATATCTGAAGAGCAGGGATTGGGGACATTGCCTTGTGTAGGGTGCTGTCTTTTGGATGGGATGATACATGTTTTAAATGTATTTTATTTCACATTTATTTAACCAGGTAGGCTAGTTGAGAACAAGTTCTCATTTACAACTGCCACCTGGCCAAGATAAAGCAAAGCAGTGCGACAAAAACAGCACAGAGTTACACATGGGATAAACAAACGTACAGTCAATTACACAATAGAAACATCTGTATACAGTGTGTGCAAATGAAGTAAGGAGGTAAGGCAATAAATAGGCCAATAGTGGTGAAGTAATTACAATTTAGCAATTTACACTGGAGAAATATATGTGCAGATGAGGATGTGCAAGTAGAAATACTGGTGTGCAAAAGAGCAGAAAAACAAAAACAAATATGGGGATGAGGTAGGTAGTTGGATGGGTTATTTACAGATGGGCTGTGTACAGCTGCAGCGATCGGTAAGCTGTTCTGACAGCTGACGCTTAAAATTAGTGAGGGAGATATAAGTCTCCAACTTCAGTGATTTTTGCAATTCGTTCCAGTCATTGGCAGCAGAGAAACTGGAAGGAAAGGTGGCCAAAGGAGGTGTTGGCTTTGGGGATGACCAGTGAAATATACCTGCTGGAGCGCGTGCTACGGGTGGGTGTTGCTATGGTGACCAGTGAGCTGAGATAAGGCGGGGCTTTACCTAGCAAAGACTTATAGATGACCTGGAGCCAGTGGGTTTGGCGACGAATATGTAGCGAGGACCAGACAACGAGAGCATACAGGTCGCAGTGGTGGGTAGTATATGGGAATTTGTTGACAAAATGGATGGCACTGTGATAGACTGCATCCAGTTTGCTGAGTAGAGTGTTGGAGGCTATTTTGTAAATGACATCGCCAAAGTCAAGCATCGGTAGGATAGTCAGTTTTATGAGGGTATGTTTGGCAGCATGAGTGAAGGAGGCATTGTTGCGAAATAGGAAGCCGATTCTAGATTTAACTTTGGATTGGAGATGCTTAATGTGAGTCTGGAAGGAGTTTACAGTCTAGCCAGACACCTAGGTATGTATAGTTGTCCACATATTCTAAGTCAGAACCGTCCAGAGTAGGGATGCTAGTTGGGCGGGCGGGTGCGGGCAGCGAGCGGTTGAAGAGTATGCATTTCGTTTTACTAGCATTTAAGAGCAGTTGGAGGCCACGGAAGGATGGGTGTCCTGACTCTCTGTGGTCACAAAAGATCCCATGGCACTTATCGTAAGAGTAGGGGTGTTAACCCTGGTGTCCTGGCTAAATTCCCAATCTGGCCCTCATACCATCATGGCCAACTAATCATCCCCAGCTTTCAATTGGCTCATTCATCCCCCTCCTCTCTCTGTAACTATTCCCCAGGTTGTTGCTGTTAATGAGAATATGTTCTCAGTCAACTTACCTGGTAAAAGAAATTGAATCATAGCCACGTGAAGGTTTCCGGAGGAGCTGCAGCACCCCTGATAAATTGAAATACATTTCCCAAAGTTATAGAATAACGGTTGTCTGTGTGCAAAGCTGTCATCAAGGCAAAGGGTGACTACTTTGAAGAATCTAAAATCTCAAATATATTTTGATTTGTTTAACCCTTGAATGAGTAGGTGTCCAAACTTTTGACTGGTACTGTATATATATATATATATATATACTATATATATTTTTTTTTGCATTCCGGTACCTCGGAACTCCCCATTTCACATCCCTCTCGTGCTCACTTTTTGTTCTGGCATCGCCTGATTTAGAAATTGAGCACTGAATATGCTTCAGACTAGAATGAGTCCCCAGTGAGTACTAAACTTTATTATTTACCAGGGGTATATTCATTAGTCGGAATCCATTGCAAAACGTTTAATCTGTTGCGAAACATTTCGTAACAAAAGCGATTTTCTGTTGGACTAATTCAGGTAGGTCCCTCCCTGTTTAGTTCGGTTCGCTCCTGTTTAGTTCCTAGAGTCACCGATAAACAGTTTCCGTTATAAAACTTTTTGCAACAGTCTGCGACCTAATGAATAAATCCCAGGTTTATGGATACTTTTGTCTCAGTTTCATGGTTCAGTAAGAGACACCGTCTTGGGAAGAATGGGCTTGTAGTACGGCAGTATTTTCACTGATGAAATACCTTGTTTACTATAAGTACAACATCTACTGTTTCTGGGTGGATTCCTGGTGTGATTAATTATTTTCCCCATTCAGGATGTGGAGTTCAAGCCTGTGCTACTGAAAGCCGGGGATCAGATGAGGACTACATGCTGGCCCTGAAACAGGAGATGACGGAAACCATGAGCCGACTGCCCAACATCAGGCCTCTGGCTAGGAAAGAAGGTGAGAGTGCATTAGCAGCAATAGTCAGTGTACTGTACTGTATGACATCATCCACTAAGACAATAGCATGAGGTGAGTTAATGGTACTCAGGAACCGGAGCCATTTAATCATATTCTATCTGGAGACAGAGAGGCAGATCTAGGAGAGACTAATGCTTTAGATATCCCTGGCCTGACTAAGCTTAAATTTAGAGCACATACTCTTCTGGGGTAAATTGGTGTATCCGTATCAAGTGCAGCCTTATTGCGCTTCTTGATATAGAAGGATAACTCATTTATCTAGAGCTTTGAGTTGTCCAATGTCTCATATGCTCAATGTACTACAGGAGAAACGCATTTAAGAGATTTTTAAAGATTTTTAAAGATGATTCAAAACGTGCTTGCTGACTTAATTGAGCATTTAGTGTCTGTGTCAGCGTTCATAACCTTTACTGTTTACATATCAAATGGACGTGGAAAGATACAAGGCGAGGTATCAAGAGGCAAAACATGTTGGCTGAGGAGACGATACCAGGTAAATGGTCAATTTGGTCATCATCAGTTTGATGTCAATATAACTTATGTTTGGCATTAGACTGGCAGCTCTTTCCAAAAGAACTGATGCCTCAAAAGAAAAAAGTTGAACTTAAAACCGGGTACTTATTTTTTCATCAAACATCTTTTTAGTTTTTTTTAACAATACATCATACTAATAGATATATTTCCAAGTAAACATAATATTGGCAAGTGCAAAGAAGAAACCCATAAAGGTATCAGGCAAAGAAAAAACAGATGTGCTCAGTAAATTAGATATGTCACTTTCATCACTTTTATTCTTATTTAAATGTACTGATTAAACAACCATTCTGTGGAAATGAGGGGTTGGGATTAGTTTGTACATTCAGATGTGTCATTCTAATAGCCTGATAACGTTGACTTGTATAATGACCTTCCCATAATGTGCAGTGTGTGTGAAAGCGGTTTGTCTGTCTGGATAAACTTTCAATATGGCTATTTCTTCAGGAAGTTGAAAAGAATGATGCAAAATGAAATGAAGAGAAGGGAAAAAATTACTAGAGGGGAAGAAATTGGAGGAATTAGAAGAGGTAACTCTCCCCCTCATTGTAACAGAAAGCCCAATTTGATCTTAGTCAACTTCTATCGCACAATGTATTGGATTTCAAATAGATACAAGTTGTTCGCCTGCACACTTCCATACAATTACTGCATTTGGTACTGAGGCATCTCAGATGGTTTCTGGGGATGATAAATGCCATGTATTTGTAATGCTGGAAGATCACGATGTGAAATATGAGGCATTGGATAGCTACTTATGCATGCACATAACATTCACACACACCAATTAAGTTTAATGGAGAAATGGCCAGTTTAACAGTTACCTTTTTGTAGGAAAATGACAGTGCCAGCTATTTTGAAGATGATTGATTTTGGTGCAGTGATGACATGGATGAAGCCTCATATTTAACCTCCGACTGCGTGTTAATGGATACTGGCTGAATGTCATTCTTCCAAATGTATGAATTCTCCTGAAAGTTATGGTTTATCTTTGACCAAATAGCCATTGGCTATATGACGAACACTGTCAGCAAGTTTACACATTTTGTTTGATGAAACTATATGTACAATGAGAGAATCATCAAGACGTGTGTGGTGGAAGTGAGTTTGCATTAGAATAAGTAGATCTTTGTATAAACAAATGAGAATTATACAACACAAAAACCAACATGAACACACTCAAGTCTGAGCATCAATAATTTATTCAAAATATACTTTCTTTTCAGCCTGTAAGGCTGCATTTACACGAGCAGCCCAAGTCTTGAGTTTTCCCCCACAAATTGGACCAATTAGTGGTAAAAAAAATAATTGGGCTGCCTGTGTCTATGCAGCCTTAGTGTTCCACAGGTTGAAGGCACATACTGTTCATAACACTAGTGATGAGGAAAATAAACTACATTATTAACTGGGAGGTTTGAGCCCTGAATGCTGATTGGCTGAAAGCCGTAGTATATCAGACCGTATACCACGGGTATGACTAAACATGTATTTTTACTGCTTTAATTACATTGGCAACCAGTTTATAAATATAACATTTCACTGGAATATACCTAGCTAGTGTTGGGCAACATTGTGCATTTCGTCACCCTTGCCCTTAATTTCTACTAAGGTTGTGGGACTCCAAACGCAGTTCTTCCCAGACAAGCAAAATATCCAAACAAGGTTCAAGAAAATTTGCATCACATTTTAGACTAACTTCAATACTGATATTGGAATAAGACTAATATTCCACAGATAAATTACTTATTTTAAGTGACAAGTGGTAACAATCAGTACTGTTTTGACCAAGAACAAACCCCACTTCAGACAGTGTTATGGTGGAACTAGTCCCATCAGCTGACAAGAGGGACAGAATAAGCAGTTGGGTCCCACTGTGCAAAAAAAACATGTTTTAAAAACATGTTTTAAAAATGTACATACTGCATGTCCACTGAAAGAATTCAACAGATTGTCCTCCTTTTCCCGTCACCATAATTTCCCTATGGATTCTGTTCCCCATAAAGTGATTCTCAGAGAGATTGGATAATCACTTTTTTCATAACTGCTCAGATACCTCCAGCTCCTTCAGTTTGTCTAAATCCCTCACTACGTTTTCTCTTTCTTAGGGCCTGGGTGGTCATCCACCTCATTGTGTCTCTGTGAGTTTGGTTTAGGTATGTTTCCAGCCTGAGGTCCTGAGTTGGGCTTTCCATTGATTTCCACAGGCTCAGGAATCTGGGCATGCTGCATGCCCTTAGGATTGGTCGACGGCGTGGTGGTGTGGTGGCTAACGTCCGCCTTCATCAGCACCTCATAATACAGCAGGTAGAACACTGGTGTGACGATGACAACCACCACCATGATGGCCACCGCCGTCCACCACCTCATGCCCCAGTCCGCCCCATGGTAGGGGTCCTTCCTGAAGACAGGCTTGAAGTCAGGCTCCCCCAGTAGTAAGGGCTGCTGGAGGGTCAGGGAGGAGACCACCTCGTTCAGGCTGCTTCTGGAGGTGCCGGTGGACTTGACTAGCAGCTCGATGTCCTTGTCCTTCTCCTGCAGGAAGCTGCCCACATTGTCTGTGGATGAGGAGGAGTCTGTGGAGATCTCCGTGGAGATAGGGGGCTGGGGGAAACGGAGGCCTGTGGGGGAGGCAGATTTGAGAGGCGCAATGCTGTGGGTCTCTGTCAGCACGCTGAAGCGTTTCACAGGGATCTTGATGGATCTCAGCGCAAAGAAGTCCTGCTCTGTCAACAGGTTGTTGGCCCTCTTGATGTCCGCCACCTACGGCACACAGACAAAACAAAGGATTTCACTTTACTTGTGTAGCAAAAAAAGTGGTGTGAAAAGTCAAAGCTGGTCTGTCTGTAAGGGCTTTGTCATTTGAGAGTAAGACAGGGATTAGGGTTGACTTACTGAGCAGTGGTACTGCAGCGAGAAGCTATTCAGAGTGTACCCTTCTTTGATGTCTCGGACCAGGTGGACAATGTCGTCCAACTTCTCCCTGGAGGTGCTCCTGCGCAGTCTGTCCCGGCCTCGGGAGCGCAGCTCATAGCTCTCACCATCCTCCTCCGAGAGATCGTTCTCAGAGCTGTTCCCAAATAGGTAGGCGTGTCCTCCATTGGCAGGCTGCACCGTCGTGGCCGACTGGAAACCATAGTGCGGGCTTCTCCCAGTCATTTTTCACTCTAAATAGAGGAGCAAGACATTGTAATCGAAAGCTATACAAGAGTTATTGTTTCATTAAAAATGATACCTAATGTATGGGGTTGAGGTCAAGTTTCACCTGTTTGATATTTCCCAAAGGAAACTTCCAGATTTTCAAAGATGTACAGGGAATATTGGCATCACTGTCAACAGCTGTCAGTTCTTTCAATAAAAGGAGTAAACCATGTTTGTCAGGTTTCAGCTTGTTTTGAAAGCTGCAGCTAGCCTACACATTACATTCAATATAGCATGCATTGGCACGTTTTGAAGCCTCTAACATGTGAGGCACAGAGCATTTAGTCCAACTCTTCCAGTTGAATGGATCTCAGAGGGGTGATTAAACTTAACTGACTAGCTAAAGTCCATCACTGCACTTGGCTTGTACGTTCAACCAGTGATACTGACTGATAAGATAGATGCCCCAGTGACTGCAATGTAATCAAGGTCCTTGTTTATATAATCTGTGGCTAGCTAATGTAGCCGTTTTTTTTCTTCCATTTGACATTCAGAAAGGAACGTCTGCTGCTGATGTAGCGGACTAAATTCCACTCCATGGTGAAGGAAGTTTCTGATGAACTTCACCAACGAAGTGGAGCAGAGACCAGGCTTTGGAATCTAACTCGGCATACATTGATTCGCCCAAGGTCAATACTTTGGTTTCCTTGTTGAGATTCAATTGGCACATGCAAATTTACGCTTAATTGCCATCTTAGAGCAACATCAACAAGCAAACAGTCGGTGGTTGTATTTGATTAACGTTAATTGAAAAAGTATAGATTTCAGAAAGTCACGCAACTACAGAGGACAAACATTGGTACAATACGATAGTTAAGGGTACAAGACTGGGCTACATATCTGGCTGTGTTGGCAAAATCACTACATATCCCATCGAGCCAGGCGGGGAGAGGCTGCCTGATGTCACAGTTCCAAGACCAGTCAGAATCGTCCAGCTAACCCTACACCAATGACGCCGGTGTATCTCAAAACTGAACTTGGATCTGCGTTAAGTAGCAATAATATCTTTCACCACAGTCGTCTTATGACAGATACTGCATCTCAAAACAGTCACAACTATTCAACAAAATAAATCAATTTTTAAGTTTCTTTCTAAAATAGCAAAGGAGTTTTGAAGTTGAGGGTACAGTATTTATGAAGTTTGGCAATGAGGACGAAAACTAGCGTAATTCTGCTAGCCAGCTAGTTTAGCCAAGGGAAACCAGATCATGGCTAGAAGGGATCCAGCTTTTGTCAAATTAACGTCAGATTTGACTTTTCGTAGCAGGTTAGGAAAATAGTTAGTTAGCCAAAATGAACAACAAAAAAATCACCTTCTGGTATTATTTTGATAACGAATCGGTCCAGCTTTTTTCATTAAATACAAGTAATCTTGTATTGTATGTATTATGGATCCCCATTAGCCGCCTCGTTTGTCTCTGAATTGTTTAATCAAACGTGTCGCTGTCATCTCCTGATATTAGTGCATAAAAACTATTCTGTTTTCTGGTTGGGTCTAGCCATGACTTGAAAACCGGGGAAAATTAGCTCTGGCCTTGTGCGCGCTAGCCTAATTCAGGAGACTAGTTTTTAGAGACTGATATCAGAAGCTGGCAGCGAAAAGTTTGATTAAACAATTCGGTGACAAAGGAATAAAATCAGACGACAATATTTAAGGAGAGCGACTCGATATACAATCCCGAAATCAGTTCTATCTGTCAATAGTAAAACAAAGTTTAAAATGTTTGCGTGAACCCTTAACATGGAATTGATAGTGAAATCGTTTCCCGGTAAACTCCTCACCACTATAACTGTCATGCGAAAGAAGCCGACTAGCGTAATTCCCTTTCACTAATAATGTATGCCAATATATACAGGAGCACCGCGATACCGCACTGGTTAATCGTAAACTAACACTATGCGGGCAAACAACTAGCAAGCTAGCGATTGTGTTCTCACGATAAACTAACGTTATCTACACCTAAAACGCAAGCAACCAATCACTTTGAAACCCAACTGATTGGGGCAGGTGCCAAATACCTAACTAACGCTAAACTACTAGCTAGTTAGCTTGGCTGGCAACTAAAGGAGGGCTAGCTAACCTTTACTAGCATCTCTACCCAGTTTTTTCAGTTAACGTGCCTTAGTTAGATAGCTATCTATAGTACATTGACGATTATTGTTGCGTGAAAAGGTTCGTGTTACATTTAGCGAATTAAAAAGTCATGAAGCACCAATACTTTACCTGAAAACATGAGCAATGTTCTTCGACGACCTAAGCCATTTCCATTCTTCCTCTGGCTACTATCAAATACATAATTGGCTACTACTAGCGAAACAAACGAACGCCACCAGCGTGTCGTGAGCAACAATTGTGTAATCGGCATTTAGCCTTAAAAATAAAAGTCCCCCATTGAAACTGATGCAATTGTATTTACTTATATTTAACCAGGCAAGTCAGTTAAGAACAAATTCTTATTTACAATGACGACCTAACCTGGACGACGCTGGGCCAATTGTGCGTCGCCCTATGGGACTCGCAATCATGGCCGGTTGTGATACAGCCTGGAATCAAACTAGGGTCAGTAGTGATACCTCTAGCACTGAGATGCAGTGCCTTAGACCGCTGCGCTACTCGGGAGCAAACGGATATAGATAGTGAAAACATGCAACAATTGAACTAGATAATGTTAATACAAGGTTGGAATGTTACAATTATTAGTTCATAAAAAATCCTTTGAAATCACATTGTGGATGTACTTGAATTCAAAATTGCATTGGGGGCATAATTACAGTGCCTTCATTTACATTTTAGTGTACACTCTTATCCAGAGCAACTTACAGTAAGTAGTAAGTGCATACATCTTTCATACTGGTCCCCAGTTGGAATCAAACACACAACCCTGGCATTGCAAGCACCATGCTCTGCAAACTGAGCCACACAAATACTTCAGAAAGTGTTAATACCCTGGGACTTTTTCCACATTTTGTTGTGTAACGCCCTGAATTTAAAATGGATTCAATTGAGATGTTGTGTCACTGGCCTACACACAATACCCCATAATGTCAAAGTGGAATTATGTTTTTAGATAAAAAATTAAAAAATAAATTAATAAAAATGTTGAGTCAATAAGTATTCAACCCCTTTGTTATGGCAAGCCTTAATAAGGAGTAAACATATGCTTAACAAGTCACATAAGTTGCATTTACAATAATAGTGTTTAACATGGTTAACAGCATTGTTGTTATTCCACAATACTAACCTAATTGACAGAGTGAAAAAAGGAAGCCTGTACAGAATTTAAAAATATTCCAAAACATGCATCCTGTTTGCAACAAGGCACTAAGTAAGGCACTTCAGTCTGCTTTCCAACAGACACTGGGAGACAAATTCACCTTTCAGCAGGACAATACCCTAAAACACAAGGCCAAATATACAATGGATTTGCTTACCAAGATGACATTGAATGTTCCCGAGTGGCCTAGTTACAGTTTTGACTTAAATCCGCTTGAAAATCTAAGACTTGAAAATGGCTATCTAGCAATGATCAACAACCAACTCAAAAGAGCTTGAAGAATACAAAATCTAAAATGATAATGGTCAAATATAGTACAATTCAGGTATGCAAAGCTCTTAGAAACTTACCCAGAAAGACTCACAACTGTAATCGCTGACAAAGGTGATTGCAACATGTATTGACTCAGGGTTGTGAATACTTATGTAAATTAGATATTTCTGTATTTCATTTTCAATACATTTGCTAAAAAAAAATATTCCGCTTTGTCATTATGGTGTATTGTATGTAGATGAATTCAGGCTGTACCACAACAAAAAGGGGTATGAATGCCTTCTAAAGGCACTGTATGTGCACTGTACAGCCAAACCTATGGATTGGGCATCCATGAAATGGGGTATCAGCCTACTCAGTGACACCCATAGAACACAACTATTTTTACACAAATATTAATATCTTAGCTCTTATTGTAGGACTTTGACTGTGGGAAGTCACTTATTGCACATTTTACAGTGGTTTCAGAATCCCATATTAAGAGCTACGATGCTAATACTTGTGTAAACTCTTCACAGTTGTGTTCTGTGAGTGTCACTAAGTAGGCGGATACCCCCTTTCAGGGGTGCACCAAACATAGGCCAGGCTGTATAGTTCAATATGAATGTCCAGTACATACAATGGTCTTACAGGAAAGATGATTTCCCACAGTCAAAGTCTTGCAATAAGAGCTAAGACACTAATATTTGTGTAAACTCTACATAGTTGTGTTCTGTGGGTGTCACTAAGTAGGCTGATACCCCATTTCATGGATGCACAATCCATGGCTTCCCAAACTTGTTCCCGGGGACCCCAAGGGGTGCACCTTGTGTTTTTTTGCCCTACCACTACACAGCTGATTCAAATAAGCAAAGCTTTATGAGTTCATTATTTAAATCAGCTGTGTAGAGCTAGGGCAAAAATCAAAACGTGCACCACTTGGGCTCCCAGGACCGAATTTGAGAATCCCTGGGTTAGGCTGCATACCACTGCTGGCTTGCTTCTGAAGCTAAGCAGGGTTGGTCCTGGTCAGTCCCTGGATGGGAGACCAGGTGCTGCTGGAAGTGGTGTTGGAGGGCCAGTAGGAGGCACTCTTTCCTCTGGTCTAAACAAAGATCCCAATGCCCCAGGGCAGTGATTGGGGACACTGCTCTGTGTAGGGTGCCGTCTTTCGGATGGGACGTTAAACGGGTGTCCTGACTCTCTGAGGTCATTAAAGATCCCATGGCACTTATCGTAAGAGTAGGGGTGTTAACCCCGGTGTCCTGGCTAAATTCCCAATCTGGCCCTCTACCATCACGGTCACCTAATAATCCCCAGTTTACAATTCAATTGGCTCATTCATCCCCCTCCTCTCCCCTGTAACTATTCCCCAGGTTGTTGCTGCAAATGAGAACGTGTTCTCAGTCAACTTACCTGGTAAAATAACGGTAAAATAAAATAAAATAAAAGGCTGTACAATGCTTATAAGTATGCCCCCAATGCAATGCTGAATTCAAATACAGCCACAGTGCGATTTTAACTGATTTGTACTTTTACCTTTATTTTTCTTTCTTTTGTTGAATTTATATAACAAAATTCCAACCCTGTTTAGCATTATCTAGTCCAATTGTGGCAGGTTTTCACTATTTCTATCAGTTTGTGTCAGTTTCGATTGGGGACTATTATTTTGAAGGCAAACCGTCGTTTCCACTAATGTTGCTCACAACAAACACGTACGAACGCCAGTAGTCCACGTCAACAGAATACTAACGCGATGACGTAAATGGCTAGGAACTCAAATTCTTGCACTGACCACTGGATGGCGCAAGTGCAGTTCCTTTATCAGAGGACACATGGATAAGGGCCCTATAGAGGCCAAATGGCATAATTGAAAACTTTAATTGATAGGCCTATTATTTTTGCTGTAGTATTTCTTATCTATGGTATTTAAAATGTCATACAAATTAGCCTACTCAGAATAAATTAACAAGTTACTAAAATTGGAGTCTTGATAATCATTTTATAATGCGTGTCAATTGTGGTCTAGGCTATAAAATCAAATCAAATTTTATTAGTCACATACACATGGTTAGCAGATGTTAATGCGAGTGTAGCGAAATGCTTGTGCTTCTAGTTCCGACAATGCAGTAATAACCAACAGTAATCTAACCTAACAATTCCACAACTACTACCTTACACACACACACAAGTGTAAAGGGATAAAGAATATGTACATAAAGATATATGAATGAGTGGTGGTACAGAACGGCATGGCAGATGCAGTAGATGGTATAGAGTGCGGTATATACATATGAGATGAGTACTGTAGGGTATGTAAACATAAAGTGGCATAGTTTAAAGTGGCTAGTGGTACATGTATTACATAAAGATGGCAAGATGCAGTAGATGATATAGAGTACAGTATATACATATGAGATGGGTAATGTAGGGTATGTAAACATTGTATTAAGTGGCATTGTTTAAAGTGGCTAGTGGTACATTTTTACATAATTTCCATCAATTCCCATTTTTAAAGTGGCTGGAGTTGAGTCAGTATGTTGGCAGCGGCCGCTAAATGTTAGTGGTGGCTGTTTAACAGTCTGATGGCCTTGAGATAGAAGCTGTTTTTCAGTCTCTCGGTCCCTGCTTTGATGCACCTGTACTGACCTCGCCTTCTGGATGATAGCGGGGTGAACAGGCAGTGGCTTGGGTGGTTGTTGTCCTTGATGATCTTTATGGCCTTCCTGTGACATCGGGTGGTGTAGGTGTCCTGGAGGGCAGGTAGTTTGCCCCTGGTGATGCGTTCTGCAGACCTCACTACCCTCTGGAGAGCCTTACGGTTGTGGGCGGAGCAGTTGCCGTACCAGGCGGTGATACAGCCCGACAGGATGCTCTCGATTGTGCATCTGTAGAAGTTTGTGAGTGCTTTTGGTGACAAGCCGAATTTCTTCAGCCTCCTGAGGTTGAAGAGGCGCTGCTGCGCCTTCTTCACAACGCTGTCTGTGTGGGTGGACCAATTCAGTTTGTCCGTGATGTGTACACCGAGGAACTTAAAACTTTCCACCTTCTCCACTACTGACCCGTCGATGTGGATAGGGGGGTGCTCCCTCTGCTGTTTCCTGAAGTCCACAATCATCTCCTTTGTTTTGTTTTGTTTTGTTATAAGAACAAATAAAATGTTTTTGGTCACATACACATATTTAGCAGATGTTATTCCAGGTGTTGCGAAATACTTGCGTCCGTAGCTCCAACAGTGCAGAAGTATTTAATAATACACAACAATACACACATCTAAACAACTAAGAACAACTAAGATGTTTCTTGGGGAATAGTTAAAAAAAATATATGACACAAATAAGGCTACACATCAGTATTGCGTAGCCTAATTTGACCCTTTTCTTTATGGTGTGGTGATGAACTTCATGTTATTTTTATCATTCACCTACCTACCTCTAATAGCTACTAGGCCTATCTAAATAGCTGGGTATAAGAACAACGGTTCGCTGGGTGGAGCTGCCCGCTGCTACTGTCGGGCTCCCTGAGGCAAATGCGATTAGCAAATATTGCCTTCCCTCGACAAGTCCACATAGTAGTTTTGTTTAGGCACGCATGAAGCTGAACGACATGGCTGCGCAGGTTCTTTCTCCCAGCGAACCCTCGAGCAGTCAGCTGGTTTGAAAAAACGTTATCTGGCTTTAATCTACGTTTTATCCACATAGGAAATACCGTTAGTTTATTTCCCATAGTCCGCCCGGAGTGTGACGTGCTTTTTGTGTGGTTGTTCGCTGGGGGTAGAGACAGCTGTCAGGAACACCCCAAGAATTGGAGTAGGCTACGAGTATCAATATGCATTCATTGACCAAGAATATCATCTGAGAAAAACGTTCGGAGATTATTGATAGGAGTTATCGATGATATCCTCAACAATAGCGGTATTTCTATATCCTGGACTGATAGCCAGCAAAGTGTCAGGTAAGTCTGGATACATTTAATAATTTATTGAACAGGTGTTTGAACACATTATACAGCAAGTTTATTTGTGACAATCATTAGTCCAGTAAAAGGTTTTTCCTACAGGATTGTTGGCTTGATACGCTTTGCATGCACCTTTCATTATTTGGGGCAATTCATTTTATAGAGTATTGCAGTGGCTCCAATTTATCCAGTTATGACAAAACATAGTTTTTTTTGCCTAATAATAATCAGATATGTCAGAGGTATATGAAACCATAATAGGCTAATAAGTGGAGGTTTTGAGATATTTGTTGTGTGCCCCTCATTGTCATCATCATGCAGATTAATTGTTTAACACTAAACAAAATAAAAAATGATTGAGCCAATACTAATTTATTTTTGCACAGTGCCAAAAATCCCCTCGGAGTGGCTAATATATTTTTAAAAGCCTAAATATTGAATCAGTGAAATGACTAAATTAATGGTGGGGTAACCCATTGACTAGTGACAAACGCTTCCATGGTTACTCTCTGGCACTTCAGTGTGGTCACTGTGCTTTGTGTGTTACCTCTCTTTTCCATTGAAATACAACGACAATCAGCGGGGAACCGCCAGACATGGTGTGCATGAGCTGGGACCCGCTCATAAAGGCTGCGTAGACTACTTTTACACTCAGTCATAATCTTGGCTCACATTGAGTTGGGCATATGCAGGGCCGGCCCTAGCCTTTTAGGGGCCCTAAGCGAGATTTGGTTGGGGTAAAACACTTTAGTGGCCCTCTTCTTGACAGCGGAGATAAAAAATAAATAAAACAATTCTGCAATTCTACAGATTTTGCCATGGGGTGTAGAGAAAATGTTGCAGTTTTAAAGCAAGATTTCTGCAATTCTACACATTATGCCATAGGGCGGAGATTTCTACAATTTCTGCTATCTACCAACTTTGCCATCACTTATGCCATGTTAATGATATCTGAGTGAGAGTGACTAACACATTTAATATGGGCCCTCTGGAGCTTATGGCCCCTGGGCACGTGCCCATGTAACAGTTTTGCTTCCGTCCCTCTCCTCGCCCCTATCTGGGCTCGAACCAAAGACCCTCTGCACACATCAACAAATGCCTCCCACGAAGCGAAGTTACCCATTGCTCCACAAAAGCAGCGGCCCTTGCAGAGGGAAGGGAAACAACTACTTCAAGGTCTCAAAGCGAGTGACATCACTGATTAAAACGCTATTAGCGCGCACCCCGCTAACTAGCTAGCCATTTCACACCGGTTACACCCGGTCGGTATTCAGCCATAATTACTACAAGTTTAGACATGGCTAATTGAGTGACTGTCAGTCACTGACATATCAAGAGAAATACTGCTAATGCACAACCAAATTTCTAAATTGCACCTTATATTATTCTAACTCTCAAGAATAAGTTGAGACTTTGACTGAGGTGAGACCGGCTGGGGGCCCTAAGCGACCGCTTATGATGCTTATGCCTGCTCATATGTTACTGTAGAATGAGCTCAGATTATGCATATGTGGCTATTAGTAAAATAACTGCTTTGCGCCCGTTACAATTTCAGTAGGTTTTAACATTTAGATGTGCCTGCCCGATTTTTCGAAGTAATTAATCATATGCACAAAATCTTTAATTAATTTGACACGATTTCCTATTGGTGCGTTTTAAGTCTCCTGTGTTGCTTCCTCTCTGGTGCCATAGGTGACTTAAACCATTTTTGTCAGTCGGCAGTGAACCAGCCCTGGCGCTATGGATTTATTTTCCATGGTTGATACAGACATGCTCAGGAAAGTGATATCACAACTTAAGCCTTCTACCTGCCTTCAGTACGTCCTGATTCCCAATTAGAGACAACGATGGACAGCTGCCTCTGATTGGGAACCACACTCGGCCAAAAACAAAGAAACAGATAACATAGAATGCCCACTCCACATCACACCCTGACCTAACCAAATAGAGAAATAAAACGTCTCTCTAAGGTCCCCCCCCCCCCCCCCCGGCCGCAAACCTGAACCTATAGGGGAGGGTCCGGGTGGGCATCTACCCTCGGTGGCGGCTCCGGTTCGGGACGTAGCCCCCGCTCCCTACTCTGATCCCTCCGCTTCTGTGGAACCGGACTGGGGACCGTTGCCAGAGGCTCCGGACTGGGAACTGTTGCCGGAAGCTCCGGACTGGGAACTGTTGCCGGAAACTCCGGACTGGGAACTGTCACCGGAAGCTCTGGACTGGGAACTGTCGCCGGAAGCTCTGGACTGGGAATGCGCACTGGAGACCTGATGCGTGGGACCGGTACAGGTGGCACCGGGCTGATGACACACACCTCAGGGCGAGTGTGGAGAGGAGGCACAGGACGTACTGGACTGTGGAAGCGCACTGGAGACCTGATGCGTGGGACCGGTACAGGTGGCACCGGGCTGATGACACGCACCTCAGGGCGAGTGCGGAGAGGAGGCATAGGATGTAGTGGACTGTGGAAGCGCACTGGAGACCTGATGCGTGGGACCGGTACAGGTGGCACCGGGCTGATGACACGCACCTCAGGGCAAGTGCGGGGAAGAGGCACAGGACGTACTGGACTGTGGAGGCACACTGGAGACCTGATGCGTGGGACCGGTACAGGTGGCACCGGGCTGATGACACGCACCTCAGGGCGAGTGCGGGGAAGAGGAACAGGACGGACCTGACTGGGGACACGCACTTGAGGGAGAGTGCGAGGAGTTGGCACAGGACGTACTGGGTTGTGAAGGTATACTGGAGACCTGGTGTGTATA
This sequence comes from Salvelinus alpinus, assembly GCF_045679555.1. NCBI lineage: Eukaryota > Metazoa > Chordata > Actinopteri > Salmoniformes > Salmonidae > Salvelinus > Salvelinus alpinus. The sequence continues at coordinate 91,128,010 of NC_092090.1, forward strand.
GCCGGCATCAATTGTTCCGGAACTTTAACACACGTTTCAGGACGAGTACGAGGAACTGGCACAGGTGGCATCGGACAGCTACCACACTCCTCAGGGCGAATGCCGTGCATACTACGCCAAACCAACGGCTCTCTCTCTTCACTCTCCAATTTGATCAACAACTCCTCGAAGGTCTCTAACTCTCCCCTCCGTTCACTCTCCTCCAATTTGTCCAATAACTCCTCGACAGTCTCTGACTCACCCCTCAACTTCGCCGACTGCTCCATGTGCCCCCCCCAAAAAATTATTGGGGTTTCTGTGGCCTATCTCCCCGACGTTGTTGCTTTCCTCTCATGCTCCTAGGCGACTCCCGCCAAGGAAGGCGATCCTGTCTTGCCAGGATTTCCTCCCAAGTCCAGGATCCCTTCCCATCCAGGATCTCTTCCCAAGTCCAGGATACTTCCTCCTCTTGGGCACGCTGCTTGGTCCTTTGTTGGTGGGATCTTCTGTCACGTTCGTCATGGGACGATGAAGAAGTGGACCAAAGTGCAGCACGGTACGTGTTCATTCTCTTTATTTATTTAATGAACACCGACAACAACAAAACTAAATATGAACGTGACGTTCTGCAGGGCAAAATAACAACCAATGCAAAAATAAGATCCCACAAATGAAAGAGGGAAAAAGGACTGCCTAAGTATGATTCCCAATCAGAGACAACGACGGACAGCTGCCTCTGATTGGGAACCACACTCGGCCAAAAACAAAGAAACAGATAATATAGAATGCCCACCCCACATCACACCCTGACCTAACCAAATAGAGAAATAAAACGTCTCTCTAAGGTCAGGGTGTGACACCAAGGATAAATTATTCAACTGTATTAATAATTTAAATACTTTGATGGCTCACAACTTCCTCCAGCTAAATCAATACAAGACCGAGGTACTTATTGTTGGAGCCAAAGCACAGAGAGAGAATCTGGCCACACATTTTAATTCACGGGCAATAAAGATAAAAGGTAAAAAACCTAGGTGTCATTTTAGATTCTTAACTCAATTTCGATTCATACAGTAGGAATGTGACCAAAATAGCTTTTTACCACCAGAGGAACATTGCCAAGGTGCAGCCGTTTCTCTCTCAGGCTGATAAAGAAAGACTCATCCATTATTTTATTACAAGCAGGCTTGACTACTGCAATGCTCTCCTGTCTGGTCTATCCAAGATAGCCATTGGTCAACTGCAAAACATACAGAATGCTGCAGCATGGGTACTGACCAAGACCAGACAGAGAGCACACATTACACTGGGTTTAAGGTCTCTGCACAGGCTGCCTGTGAGTTTTACAATTAATACAAAAAAATGATATTGGTTTTTAAATCAATCCACAACTGTGCGCCCAAATACACGTCAGATATGCTTTTAAGTTATCTACTCAGTAGGTCCCTCAGGTCCTCTGGCACTGGCCTTTTAACTATCCCAAAGCCTAGGACCAAGGCATGGAGAGAGAACGTTTAGTTACTGTGCCCCCAGCCTCTGGAACAGCCTGCCAGAGACCCTGAGGGTGTCCAAAACTGTGGACAGATTTAAAAGTGATCTTAAAACACACCTTTTTAGATTTGCTTTTCTTTAGGGTGCTTTTTAGTCATTCAGTTTTTATTATTATTATTTTGTTTTTTATCCTCTTATGTTTGTTGTGTAGTAAATGTTTCAATTTTCATTGTTTTTATTCGTTTTTTCCTGTGAAGCACATTTTGTTGCATTCCATGTCTGAAATGTGCTGTAAAATAAAACTTGATTTGATTAGATTTGTAATCCATTCAGCATACACCTGCTCCTTCTCATTGGTTTAATAATGCTTCTTCTCATTGGTTTAATAATGCTCCTTCTCATTGGTTTAATAATGCTCCTTCTCATTGGTTTAATAATGCTCCTTCTCATTGGTTTAATAATGCTTCTTCTCCATTAAGCCCTGTCTACCGGCCTTGGAACAGTCATGTTTTTTTCCGTGGTCAAGCAGAAATTTGGAGGTTTCAGTGTAGAATCATTTGCACTTGCAGGCAGCAAAAGAAGGCTGTTTTCTCAACTCTTATTTGAAACCAAAGCACTTGTATTAAGAGTGTGAACCCCAGAGTCTGCGTCCATTTTCAGTAAAGCTACTTTCCACCATGATTTGGGCAGACTTGGGTCTAATTTGTTGCCGTAGTTGCACACGGTGTCTTTTGTTGGTTTGGCTTCTTTGTTTGTTTGCTTTTATGTTATTGCCTGGCACGGCTTACAGCACAGCAGCCTGTGTGTGGATGTGAATGTGATTCACTGGGCGGAAGCTGTTTTACTGCCTGCCCTGCTCTACCTCTGTAGCTTCCTCTTACTGCCACAGCACACAAAGGGGACAGGGCCATAAACAGGCTGTCCTCATTGATAAGGTGCTAGAGTGCCTCATGGCCAGACTGTGATGGTTGTCTGCTGGAGAGAGGCCTCACAGGGCGAGGAATGATGGAGTACCGGACAAAGAGACTGCCTCCCAATCAGCACCATCACAGAGGGCCAATGTGCTGTCTCCAAAATCCAATAGAGAACAGTGGATGTGGGGAAATACGCTCATCTGGGCGCTGATTAGATTTATCACAGAGATGGCTGTTTTTGTTTTTTGAACGGTGGTGGGAGTGGGTATCATTTGAAACCCAGCAGAAGTCACTACCTCCCTCCCTATTTCCATCTCTCTTCACCCCTAGAATGCTGCCCCCTCCTCCTCCTGCTTGATTAAGCAGTGTGGGTAAAGTGTCTGCATGTAGCTAGGAACCACAGCAGGGGCAGCTACCTCACCCATATGTCAAGAGCGTTGATTTAATTATGTTTGAAAATGAATCGTTGGAAGTGGAGCTCTGTGCACCTCCAGCCTGAAGTGTGCCTCATTCTGTGGACCCTGCCTGGGTCAGGTTGACTCTAAGTTTATACATTTTATTTATAAACACTAATACTGTGATAATGAACATTAATACTATGGTAATAAACACTGCAATACTGTGGTAATAAACACTATAATACTGTGGTAATAAACACTAATACTGTGGTAATCAACACTAATACTGTGTTAATATACACTAATACTGTGGTAATAAACACTAATACTGTGGTAATAAACACTATACTACTGTGGTAATAAACACTAATACTGTGGTAATAAACACTAATACTGTGGTAATAAACACTAATACTGTGTTATTAAACACTGTAATACTGTGGTAATAAACACTAATACTGTGGTAATAAACACTAATACCAATACTGTGGTAATAAACACTAATACTGTGTTAATAAACACTGCAATACTGTGGTAATAAACACTAATACCAATACTGTGGTAATAAACACTAATACTGTGTTAATAAACACTGTAATACTGTGGTAATAAACACTGTAATACTGTGGTAATCAACACTAATACCAATACTGTGGTAATAAACACTAATACTGTGTTAATAAACACTGCAATACTGTGGTAATAAACACTAATACCAATACTGTGGTAATAAACACTAATACTGTGTTAATAAACACTGTAATACTGTGGTAATAAACACTATACTACTGTGGTAATAAACACTGTAATACTGTGGTAATAAACACTAATAATGTGGTAATAAACACTGTAATACTGTGGTAACACACACTCATATTGTGGTAATAAACACTAATACCGTGGTAATAAACATTAAAACTGTGGTAATAAACACTGTAATACTGTGGTAATAAACACAAATACTGTGGTAATAAACACTGTAATACTGTGGTAATAAACACTGTAATAATGTGGTAACAAACACTAATACCAATACTGTGGTAATAAACACTAATACCAATACTGTGGTAATACACACTAAAACTGTGGTAATAAACACTGTAATACTGTGGTAATAAACACTAATACTGTGGTAATAAACACTGTAATACTGTGGTAATAAACACTATAATAATGTGGTAACACACACTCATATTGTGGTAACAAACACTAATACCAATACTGTGGTAATAAACAAAAATACTGTGGTAATAAACACTAATACTGTGGTAATAAACACTGTAATAATGTGGTAACAAACACTAATACTGTGGTAATAAACACTGTAATACTGTGGTAATAAACACTGTAATACTGTGGTAATACACACTAAAACTGTGGTAATAAACACTGTAATAATGTGGTAATAAACACTATAATAATGTGGTAACACACACTCATATTGTGGTAATAAACACTAATACTGCGGTAATAAACATTAAAACTGTGGTAATATACCCTGTAATACCGTGGTAATAAACATTAAAACTGTGGTAATAAACACTGTAATACTGTGGTAATAAACACTAATACTGTGGTAATAAACACTGTAATACTGTGGTAACACACACTGTAATACTGTGGTAACACACACTCATATTGTGATAATAAACATTAATACTGCGGTAATAAACACTGTAATACTGTGGTAATAAACACTAATACTTATACGTCAATTCCTCTCTTCCACATCGTTACAGTAGACAGGGCCATATAACACTAATCTCATGAAAGACAATGTAATGTAAATGCAATTTACATTATGAAGTAGAAATGTACAGTGTAGCCTATTGGCCCAGGCTAGCCAACTGTCTCAATGACTGCCAGGCGTTCTGTACAGTGACGTGATGTGCACTTGCAAACAGCTAACAGTCAGCAAAATATCTTAATAAAAAACACATGACATACGGTACCTGATAATGACAGGAAAAAGGTCCATAAACAAATGCTGCCCTTATAGGCCATTACCTCTGCAAAGTACAAATTAATAACGAATGGGGACATGAATAGCCATACTAGCCCAACGACGACATGTACAGAGAAATGTACATTTAACTAGCTAGCATGTACAGCATTCACAAATCAACAGATAAAAAGTTAATAAACAACAGAAAAGCATAGATATCACAATATACTGGTAGAAGACCATAATTTTACAATATCAGGGACTATATCAACTCAATATCTGTGCTTTTACATGTTACATTGATGATAATGTTTTGGGGACCATTGTACAGTAACCTAACTCTTCCACCCTAGGAACGGTAAGTGGTAAGGGAGGCAGGGGATGTTTATGAGGGGGGTGTGTAACATTAAAAAGGACACTGACAACAACAATAGGAATGTACACTAATATCAGGCATGGGAACTATTGTGCTGTTGTTACATGTGTGCTGGTTGGTGGTGGGGTTGGTGGTGGGGTTGGTGGTGGGGTTGGTGGTGGGGTGCGCCTCCATTATGTGATGTTTGGTCAATGTGGAAAAGCACAGCTGTGGGCAGACAATATAATTAGGGCTCTGATTCCAATAAGGAAACAGTGAAGAGACCGCGGGGTGAAACACAGTATGTCGCGGGGTGAAACACACACATCCTCTACTGATCTACTACTGATCCTCTACTGATCCTCTACTGATCCTCTACTGATCCTCTACTGATCCTCTACTGATCTACTACTGATCCTCTACTGATCCACTACTCATCATCTACTGATCCTCTACTGATCCTCTACTGATCCACTACTGATCCTCTACTGATCCTCTACTGATCCTCTACTGAGCCTCTACTGATCTACTACTGATCCTCTACTGATCCACTACTCATCATCTACTGATCCTCTACTGATCCTCTACTGATCCACTACTCATCATCTACTGATCCTCTACTGATCCTCTACTGATCTACTACTGATCCTCTACTGATCCACTACTCATCATCTACTGATCCTCTACTGATCCTCTACTGATCCACTACTCATCATCTACTGATCCTCTACTGATCCTCTACTGATCCACTACTCATCATCTACTGATCCTCTACTGATCCTCTACGGATCCTCTACTGATCCTCTACTGATCCACTACTGATCCACTACTCATCATCTACTGATCCTCTACTGATCCTCTACTGATCCACTACTCATCATCTACTGATCCTCTACTGATCCTCTACTGATCCACTACTCATCATCTACTGATCCTCTACTGATCCTCTACTGATCCTCTACTGATCCACTACTGATCCACTACTCATCCTCTACTGATCCTCTACTGATCCTCTACTGATCCACTACTGATCTACTACTGATCCTCTACTGATCCACTACTGATCCTCTACTGATCCACTACTGATCCTCTACTGATCCACTACTGATCTACTACTGATCTACTACTGATCCTCTACTGATCCACTACTCATCATCTACTGATCCTCTACTGATCCTCTACTGATCCACTACTGATCTACTACTGATCCACTACTGATCTACTACTGATCTACTACTGATCCTCTACTGATCCTCTACTGATCCACTACTGATCCTCTACTGATCTACTACTGATCCTCTACTGATCCTCTACTGATCTACTACTGATCTACTACTGATCCTCTACTGATCTACTACTGATCCTCTACTGATCTACTACTGATCCTCTACTGATCCTCTACTGATCTACTACTGATCCTCTACTGATCTACTACTGATCTACTACTGATCCTCTACTGATCTACTACTGATCCTCTACTGATCCACTACTGATCCTCTACTGATCTACTACTGATCCTCTACTGATCCTCTACTGATCTACTACTGATCCTCTACTGATCTACTACTGATCCTCTACTGATCCTCTACTGATCTACTACTGATCTACTACTGATCCTCTACTGATCTACTACTGATCCTCTACTGATCCACTACTGATCCTCTACTGATCTACTACTGATCCTCTACTGGATCTACTACTGATCCTCTACTGATCTACTACTGATCTACCACTGATTCTTTATTGATTCTCTACTGATCCACTACTGATCTTCTACTGCACTGAAGGAACTGAAGGTCATATGGTTTTAGTGCTAACTTTAGCCAGTTAATAGACTGGTATTGAGTGTCCCTATCATCAAAAGTAAGATAAATTATGAGTGACTTATTTTTTATTTAACCTTTATTGAACTAGGCAAGTCAGTTAAGAACAAATTCTTATTTCAAATGGCAGCTTACCAAAAGGCCAAAGGCCTCTTGCAGGGACTGGGACTGGGATTAAAAATGAAAAATGTTAAAATATATAAATATAGGACAAAACACACATCACAAGAGAGACAACACAACACTACATAAAGAGAGACCTAAGACAACAACATAGCAAGGCAGCAACACATGACAACACAGCATGGTAGCAACACAAGATGACAACAACATGGTAGCAACACAACATGACAACAACATGGTAGCAACACAACATGGTAGCAGCACAAACATGGTACAAACATTATTGGGCACAAACAACAGCACAAAGGGCAAGAAGGTAGAGACAAGAAAACATCACACAAAGCAGCCACAACTGTCAGTAAGAGTGTCTGTGATTGAGTCTTTGAATGAAGAGATGGAGATAAAACTGTCCAGTTTGAGTGTTTGTTGCAGCTCGTTCAGGTCGCTAACTGCAGCGAACTGAAAAGAGGAGCGACCCAGGGATGTGTGTGCTTTGGGGAACTTTAACAGAATGTGACTGGCAGAACGGGTGTTGTATGTGGAGGATGAGGGCTGCAGTAGATATCTCAGAGAGGGGGGGGAGTGAGGCCTAAGAGGGTTTTATAAATAAGCATCAACCAGTGGGTCTTGCGACGGGTATACAGAGATGACCAGTTTACAGAGGAGTATAGAGTGCAGTGATGTGTCCTATAAGGAGCGTTGGTGTCAAGTCTGATGGCCAAATGGTAAAGAACATCTAGCCGCTCGAGAGCACCCTTACCTGCCGATCTATAAATTATGTCTCCGTAATCTAGCCTGGGTAGGATGGTCATCTGAATCAGGGTTAGTTTGGTAGCTGGGGTGAAAGAGGAGCGATTACGATAGAGGAAACCAAGTGTAGATTTAACTTTAGCCTGCAGCTTTGATATGTGCTGAGAGAAGGACACTGTACCGTCAGCCATACTCCCAAGTACTTGTATGAGGGCATCACCACATCACCACATGTTTTAAGTTGCACTTGTAAAGTCCAAAAGCTATTACCATCGCTTTGATAGAACGGCAGGGATCTCTTCTCCTCTCAACTTGATTCTAGCTCATTCACTGTTGAAGGAGCTTATAGACTGTGTTCAGAGTCATTTTGTCAACTCATGCTGACCATTAAGACACAGTATCATGTTTCAGTAACAGTTGACGTTGGAGCAGAGCAACAGGAAAGTGGCGGAACATCTTGAGCCTTCTGGGAAGGGTCCAACAATCTTGAGGTCTCTTTATTTTGCCTGACGGGCCGCGATTGTTATGTTACGGTTTCTGATGAGCGGATTGTTTGGTTACTACACCCCACTCTCGGCCATGACCTTCCAGTGAACTAAAATCCATTCCCTATGCAAGCACAACAGCTAAACACAAATGCACATACATACTGTCTGAACACACACACACACACACACACACACACACACACACACACACACACACACACACACACACACACACACACACACACACACACACACACACACACACACACACACACACACACACACACACACACAAATTGTTCTGAGTTGTACTCTGAAGGGCCAAAGAAAAGACCACCCACAACTGTCTTGCATCACATTTTCCTGGGGCATTAAACATGAAGTCTGACTCTCTCTGATGTTCTTAAGTCCGACTCAGAGGCTTGGCACCCTGCTAGGCCCTGCAATGCATGACCGGCTTGTCCAATCTTACTGAGGTCAAAAGCCGCGACTTACTCCACCTACAAGAAAGAACTGTCAATAAAGACCGAATTTACCATGCCACAAGCCTATTAAACAGACAATATCAGTAATTTTCTATGTGTTTTGCAGTTGCTGCACTGCATATATTATTTCAGTGATACAGGAACATCAATGAAGCAAAATAAGTGTTTCAGCACTGTTGATCATACAAATCACCAGTGTTATCCTCCAACCCCCTAGTGTTATCCCCCAATCCCCTAGTGAGATCCTCCAATCCCCTAGTGTTATCCTCCAATCCCCTAGTGTTATCCTCCAATCCCCTAGTGTTATCCTCCAATCCCCTAGTGTTATCCCCCAATCCCCTAGTGTTATCCTCCAACCCCCTAGTGTTATCCTCCAATCCCCTAGTGTTATCCTCCAATCCCCTAGTGTTATCCTCCAATCCCCTAGTGTTATCCCATAATCCCCCAGTGTTATCCCCCAATCCCTCAGTGTTATCCCCCAATCCCCTAGTGTTATCCTCCAATCCCCTAGTGTTATCCTCCAATCCCCTAGTGTTATCCTCCAATCCCCTAGTGTTATCCCCCAATCCCCTAGTGTTGTCCCCCAATCCCCTAGTGTTATCCTCCAACCCCCTAGTGTTATCCTCCAATCCCCTAGTGTTATCCCCTAATCCCCCAGTGTTATCCCCCAATCCATCAGTGTTATCCCCCAATCCCCTAGTGTTATCCTCCAATCCCCTAGTGTTATCCTCCAATCCCCCAGCGTTATCCCCCATCCCCTAGTGTTATCCTCCAATCCCCTAGTGTTATCCCCCAATCCCCTAGTGTTATCCCCCAATCCCCTAGTGTTATCCTCCAATCCCCTAGTGTTATCCTCCAATCCCCTAGTGTTATCCTCAATCCCCTAGTGTTATCCTCCAATCCCCTAGTGTTATCCTCCAATCCCCTAGTGTTATCCTCCAATCCCCTAGTGTTATCCTCCAATCCCCTAGTGTTATCCTCCAATCCCCTAGTGTTATCCTCCAATCCCCTAGTGTTATCCCCCATCCCCTAGTGTTATCCTCCAATCCCCTAGTGTTATCCCCCATGCCCTAGTGTTATCCTCCAATCCCCTAGTGTTATCCTCCAATCCCCTAGTGTTATCCCCCAATCCCCTAGTGCTATCCCCCAATCCCCCAGTGTTATCCCCCAATCCCCTAGTGTTATCCTCCAATCCCCTAGTGTTATCCCCCAATCCCCTAGTGTTATCCTCCAACCCCCTAGTGTTATCCACCAATCCCCTAGTGTTATCCTCCAATCCCCCAGCGTTATCCCCCATCCCCTAGTGTTACCCTCCAATCCCCTAGTGTTATCCCCCAATCCCCTAGTGTTATCCCCCAATCCCTTAGTGTTATCCTCCAATCCCCTAGTGTTATCCTCCAATCCCCTAGTGTTATCCTCCAATCCCCTAGTGTTATCCTCCAATCCCTAGTGTTATCCTCCAATCCCCTAGTGTTATCCTCCAATCCCCTAGTGTTATCCTCAATCCCCTAGTGTTATCCTCCAATCCCCTAGTGTTATCCCCCAATCCCCTAGTGTTATCCCCCAATCCCCTAGTGTTATCCCCCAATCCCCTAGTGCTATCCTCCAATCCCCTAGTGTTATCCTCCAATCCCCTAGTGTTAACCTCCAATCCCCTAGTGTTATCCTCCAATCCCCTAGTGTTATCCCAAATCCCCTAGTGTTATCCTCCAATCCCCTAGTGTTATCCTCCAATCCCCTAGTGTTATCCTCCAATCCCCTAGTGTTATCCTCCAATCCCCTAGTGTTATCCCCCAATCCCCTAGTGTTATCCTCCAATCCCCTAGTGTTATCCCCCAATCCCCTAGTGTTATCCTCCAATCCCCTAGTGTTATCCTCCAATCCCCTAGTGTTATCCCCCAATCCCCTAGTGTTATCCTCCAATCCCCTAGTGCTATCCTCCAACCCCCTAGTGTTATCCTCCAATCCCCTAGTGTTATCCTCCAATCCCCTAGTGTTATCCCCCAATCCCCTAGTGTTATCCTACAATCCCCTAGTGTTATCCTCCAATCCCCTAGTGTTATCCCCCAATCCCCTAGTGTTATCCTCCAATCCCCTAGTGTTATCCCCCAATCCCCTAGTGTTATCCTCCAATCCCCTAGTGTTATCCTCCAATCCCCTAGTGTTATCCTCCAATCCCCTAGTGTTATCCCCCAATCCCCCAGTGAAGTAAATGAGGCTAGAGAACCACCTGTTTCTAAAGATCACCCGGAGAACACTGGGTGGTTGCTGTGGACTCCAGGGAGGAGCTGTGACTTGAGTTTGTCAGTGCATATGTGCATCCCAAATCACACCCTATTCCCTATATTGTGCACTGCTTTGGTCCAGAGGGCCCTGGTCAAAAGTAGTGCACTAGATAGGGAATAGGGTGTTATTGTGTTTCATCCTATGTGTTACAATACTGAGGAAACGGATATTAAGGTGTTAGGTGGGATTTATGCATCTCAACCACCCTATAGGATGATATGCTGTCAATGCCAGTGGAGGCTGCTGAGGGGAGGACGTCTCATAATAATGTCTGGAACGGTGCTAATGGAATGGCATCAAACACATGGAAACCATGGAAACCATGTGTTTGATACCATTCCACTGATTCCACTACAGCCATTACCTGTCCATTACCTGTCCTCCCCAATTAAGGTGCCACCAACCTCCTGTGGTCAATGTGCTTGATGAACTGTAGCAGTTTGTGGACAAGGAACTGCCACAGATTAATAGTATATTAGCCTTGAAGCCAAATCTGATTCCCACCCCACACTAATTGGTATTTTGACCAATCAGGTCAGCTCTTTTGCCAATAAATAGGGACACACCCACATAGAGAGAGAGAGAGAGAGAGAGAGAGAGAGACACACACACACACACACACACACACACACACACACACACACACACACACACACACACACACAGAGAGAGAGAGAGACACACAGAGAGAGACACACAGAGGGAGAGAGAGAGACACACACAGCGAGACACAGAGAAAGAGAGAGACACACAGAGCGAGAGAGAGACAGAGAGAGAGAGACACACACAGAGAGAGATAGACACACACAGAGAGAGACAGAAAGAGAGAGAGAGAGAGTGAGAGAGACACAGAGAGAGAGAGATAGAGACAAAGAGAGAGAGATCTGGGTTCCGCTCAACAACCAAGAATTCACAAAACTCTACAAGGAGAATCCTGCAAAAAATCCTCTGTGTACAACGTAAAACACCAAATAATGCATGCAGAGCAAAATTAGGCCGATACCCAATAATTATCAATATCCAGAAAAGAGACGTTAAATTCTACAACCACCTAAAAGGAAGCAATTCCCAAACCTTCCATAACAAAGCCATCACCTACAGAGAGATGGAACTGGAGAAGAGTCCCCTAAACAAGCTGGTCCTGTGGCTCTGTGCATAAATACAAACAGAGTCCCAGGACAGCAACACAATTAGACCCAACCAAATCATGGAAAACAAAAAAGATAATTACTTGACACATTGGAAAGAATTAACAAAAAAACTGAGCAAACTAGAATGCTTTTTGTCCCTAAACAGAGAGTACACACTGGCAGAATACCTGACCACTGTGACTGACCCAAACTTAAGGAAGTCTTTGACTATGTACAGACTCAGTGAGCATAGCCTTTGTATTGAGAAAGGCTGCAGAAGGCAGACCTGGCTCTCAAGAGAAGACAGGCTATGTGCACACTGCCCACAAAATGAGGTGGAAACTGAGCTGCACTTCCTGACCTCCTGCCAAATGTATGACCATATTAGAGACACATATTTACCTCGGATTACACAGACCCGCAAAGAATATGAAAACAAACCAATCTTAATAAACTCCCATATCTACTGGGTGAAATACCACAGTGCGCCATCACAGCAGCAATATTTGTGACCTGTTGCCACAAGAAAAGGGCAACCAGTGAAGAACAAACACCATTGTAAATACAACCCATATTTATGTTAATTTTTCTTCCCTTTTGTACTTTTATTATTTACACATAAAATTGCATTTAATTGTATTTATTATTTTCGAACTTATGTGAGTGTAATGTTTACTGTCAATTTGTATTGTTTATTTCACTTTTGTTTATTATTTACTTCACTTACTTTGGCAATGTTATGTTTCCTATGCCAATTTAAAGCCCTTAAATTGAATTGAAATTGAATTGATTTGAGACACACACACAGAGAGAGAGAGAGACACACAGAGAGACACACAGAGAGACACACACACCCACACACACAGAGACACATACAGAGAGACACACACACACACACAGAGAGAGAGAGACACAGAGAGAGAGAGAGAGACACACAGAAAGACAGAGAGAGAGACACACACAGAGAGAGAGAGAGAGAGAGAGAGAGAGAGAGAGAGAGAGAGAGAGAGAGAGAGAGAGAGAGAGAGAGAGAGAGAGAGAGAGAGAGAGACACAGAAAGACAGAGAGAGACACAGAGAGAGACACAGAGAGACATACAGAGAACATGAATGACCAGGGGTGGGTCAGTGAGGCAAACATAAAGGTCGCAATCTGCAGTTGCTACATCCATTTCTGGACTTATATATTAATTATATGTACCCATTAATTTGTAAAGAATATAACTTATAATTGCATCATGAGCTTAGTTCAACTGTTGTACCTCATCAGAACCCAAAATATAAGCTTGTTTTACTCCACTGTTTGTAAACAAAGTAAATGTAAACAAACACTATATCGCCTCAAAACAGGGTTAAAACTGTAACTTTGATATCATTGATGGTCAGTCCTTGCACCTATAGCTATGTCTATGTATTTGAGACTGGTTAGGTTTCTCCCCCTTCCCTCAGCTTTTTTCCAAAACGGGTGAGACACACTTTGTTATTGTTTCAACTGCCGATTGCCGCTTTAATGACCAGTTAGTTAGTGGAAGTGTGGTATATAACCTGTGTATGGGTTGTGCCGCTGCTCTGGAGCCTACACACTTGATCAGGGATTTACTCTGGCCTTAAACCTGCCATCTGTCCCCAGTCTGCCAAGAGCAGCCCAGTGGAGAGGACTGGAGAGGGACAAGGTTCCTACATTGCCCATACTAGAGGGTTGTAGAGAGCAGAGAGCAGAGAGAGAGAGCAGAGAGCAGAGAGCAGAGAGAGAGAGAGAGAGAGAGAGAGAGAGAGAGAGAGAGAGAGAGAGAGAGAGAGAGAGAGAGAGAGAGAGAGAGAGAGAGAGAGAGAGAGAGAGAGAGAGAGAGAGGAGGAATATCTGTCTGAATGGGGTTTAGACTTGGCTAGGTGAGAGGAGGAGTCCTGCATGAAAGAGAGGGAAGAAAAGAGAGGGGAAAAACAATGTGAAAAGAAAAGAACACGCACAACAGAAGCCTCCAGAAGAATTCTGCGTTGGTCAGTGAATTGTGCAGCCCTGCTCCCGCCCCAACAACAGCCACCATTCTGGGTCTCGTCTCTGTTGTAGACGTCTTTGAATGGCAATTAGCATCCAGGCCTCACATGCGATGAATTAATACCCTGCCTAATTTATCCAGGCCTCACATGCGATGAATTAATACCCTGCCTAATTTATCCAGGCCTCACATGCGATGAATTAATACCCTGCTTAATTCATCCAGGCCTCACATGCGATGAATTAATACCCTGCCTAATTTGTCTCTTTTAGTCTGGCTGCTGTGCATCATTGTGTGTTGAGACAACTCACCTGTTTTGTCTGGGTTTCTACCCACTTTTCACAAAGAAAGAAATCATTGTGTTTTTGGTTTGCGAGGATGTGAGATGCAGTTTAAAAGTAACGTCTGACAATATGTGATTGAGATTGAGAGAGAGAGAGAGAGAGAGAGAGAGAGAGAGAGAGAGAGAGAGAGAGAGAGAGAGAGAGAGAGAGAGAGAGAGAGAGAGAGAGAGAGAGAGAGAGAGAGAGAGAGAGAGAGAGAGATTAAACTCACCAAAGGCGAGCGTGCGAGGCATGCGTGTGTGTGATTTATTTTAGAATGCATTGTTTTTAATTATAATGACCCAACTGAAGCCGGGTGGGCGGGTTGTCCGCTTTGACGCCTCGCTCAATTATCGCTGGCGCTGTTGTCACACAAAACAAAACAAATATTGTGATTATTAACTTTTTTTGGAGCTCATTTCAACTGGAAGAGATAGCTAAGGGTTGAGGCTTTACCATACATGCTACATTAGACCAATTCATCCACTTATGGAAACAACATTGTGATCAGCAAAGGCGATTAGAGATATGGACTATCCTGCTAGCATACAGTCACTGCTCTGCCTGTCCCTTCCTTTCCACCCGCCGCGCTCTGCTTGCTCCACCCGCCCGCTTCTGGTGAGTTTTCACTTGATAGAATTTTTCTCCCACTCAGACCTCTCTTCGCCCCTCAAAATCTTTCTTCAAAAATCTACTTTTGCCTCCCGGGTGGTGCAGTGGTCTAGGGCACTGCATCTTAGTGCTAGCTGCGCCACCAGAGTCTCTGGGTTCGCGCCCAGGCTCTGACGCACAATTGGCATAGCGTCGTCCGGGTTAGGGAGTGTTTGGCCGGTAGGGATATCCTTGTCTCATCGCGCTCCAGCGACTCCTGTGGCGGGCCGGGCGCAGTGCGAGCTAACCAAGGGGCAAGGGGGCCAGGTACACGTTGTTTCCTCCGACACATTGGTGCGGCTGGCTTCCGGGTTGAAGGCGGGCTGTGCTAATATCAGGCATGGGAACTATTGTGCTGTTGTTACATGTGTGCTGGTTGGTGGTGGGGTTGGTGGTGGGGTTGGTGGTGGGGTGCGCCTCCATTATGTGATGTTTGGTCAATGTGGAAAAGCACAGCTGTGGGCAGACAATATAATTAGGGCTCTGATTCCAATAAGGAAACAGTGAAGAGACCGCGGGGTGAAACACAGTATGTCGCGGGGTGAAACACACACATCCTCTACTGATCTACTACTGATCCTCTACTGATCCTCTACTGATCCTCTACTGATCCTCTACTGATCCTCTACTGATCTACTACTGATCCTCTACTGATCCACTACTCATCATCTACTGATCCTCTACTGATCCTCTACTGATCCACTACTGATCCTCTACTGATCCTCTACTGATCCTCTACTGAGCCTCTACTGATCTACTACTGATCCTCTACTGATCCACTACTCATCATCTACTGATCCTCTACTGATCCTCTACTGATCCACTACTCATCATCTACTGATCCTCTACTGATCCTCTACTGATCTACTACTGATCCTCTACTGATCCACTACTCATCATCTACTGATCCTCTACTGATCCTCTACTGATCCACTACTCATCATCTACTGATCCTCTACTGATCCTCTACTGATCCACTACTCATCATCTACTGATCCTCTACTGATCCTCTACGGATCCTCTACTGATCCTCTACTGATCCACTACTGATCCACTACTCATCATCTACTGATCCTCTACTGATCCTCTACTGATCCACTACTCATCATCTACTGATCCTCTACTGATCCTCTACTGATCCACTACTCATCATCTACTGATCCTCTACTGATCCTCTACTGATCCTCTACTGATCCACTACTGATCCACTACTCATCCTCTACTGATCCTCTACTGATCCTCTACTGATCCACTACTGATCTACTACTGATCCTCTACTGATCCACTACTGATCCTCTACTGATCCACTACTGATCCTCTACTGATCCACTACTGATCTACTACTGATCTACTACTGATCCTCTACTGATCCACTACTCATCATCTACTGATCCTCTACTGATCCTCTACTGATCCACTACTGATCTACTACTGATCTACTACTGATCCTCTACTGATCCTCTACTGATCCACTACTGATCCTCTACTGATCTACTACTGATCCTCTACTGATCCTCTACTGATCTACTACTGATCTACTACTGATCCTCTACTGATCTACTACTGATCCTCTACTGATCTACTACTGATCCTCTACTGATCCTCTACTGATCTACTACTGATCCTCTACTGATCTACTACTGATCTACTACTGATCCTCTACTGATCTACTACTGATCCTCTACTGATCCACTACTGATCCTCTACTGATCTACTACTGATCCTCTACTGATCCTCTACTGATCTACTACTGATCCTCTACTGATCTACTACTGATCCTCTACTGATCCTCTACTGATCTACTACTGATCTACTACTGATCCTCTACTGATCTACTACTGATCCTCTACTGATCCACTACTGATCCTCTACTGATCTACTACTGATCCTCTACTGGATCTACTACTGATCCTCTACTGATCTACTACTGATCTACCACTGATTCTTTATTGATTCTCTACTGATCCACTACTGATCTTCTACTGCACTGAAGGAACTGAAGGTCATATGGTTTTAGTGCTAACTTTAGCCAGTTAATAGACTGGTATTGAGTGTCCCTATCATCAAAAGTAAGATAAATTATGAGTGACTTATTTTTTATTTAACCTTTATTGAACTAGGCAAGTCAGTTAAGAACAAATTCTTATTTCAAATGGCAGCTTACCAAAAGGCCAAAGGCCTCTTGCAGGGACTGGGACTGGGATTAAAAATGAAAAATGTTAAAATATATAAATATAGGACAAAACACACATCACAAGAGAGACAACACAACACTACATAAAGAGAGACCTAAGACAACAACATAGCAAGGCAGCAACACATGACAACACAGCATGGTAGCAACACAAGATGACAACAACATGGTAGCAACACAACATGACAACAACATGGTAGCAACACAACATGGTAGCAGCACAAACATGGTACAAACATTATTGGGCACAAACAACAGCACAAAGGGCAAGAAGGTAGAGACAAGAAAACATCACACAAAGCAGCCACAACTGTCAGTAAGAGTGTCTGTGATTGAGTCTTTGAATGAAGAGATGGAGATAAAACTGTCCAGTTTGAGTGTTTGTTGCAGCTCGTTCAGGTCGCTAACTGCAGCGAACTGAAAAGAGGAGCGACCCAGGGATGTGTGTGCTTTGGGGAACTTTAACAGAATGTGACTGGCAGAACGGGTGTTGTATGTGGAGGATGAGGGCTGCAGTAGATATCTCAGAGAGGGGGGGGAGTGAGGCCTAAGAGGGTTTTATAAATAAGCATCAACCAGTGGGTCTTGCGACGGGTATACAGAGATGACCAGTTTACAGAGGAGTATAGAGTGCAGTGATGTGTCCTATAAGGAGCGTTGGTGTCAAGTCTGATGGCCAAATGGTAAAGAACATCTAGCCGCTCGAGAGCACCCTTACCTGCCGATCTATAAATTATGTCTCCGTAATCTAGCCTGGGTAGGATGGTCATCTGAATCAGGGTTAGTTTGGTAGCTGGGGTGAAAGAGGAGCGATTACGATAGAGGAAACCAAGTGTAGATTTAACTTTAGCCTGCAGCTTTGATATGTGCTGAGAGAAGGACACTGTACCGTCAGCCATACTCCCAAGTACTTGTATGAGGGCATCACCACATCACCACATGTTTTAAGTTGCACTTGTAAAGTCCAAAAGCTATTACCATCGCTTTGATAGAACGGCAGGGATCTCTTCTCCTCTCAACTTGATTCTAGCTCATTCACTGTTGAAGGAGCTTATAGACTGTGTTCAGAGTCATTTTGTCAACTCATGCTGACCATTAAGACACAGTATCATGTTTCAGTAACAGTTGACGTTGGAGCAGAGCAACAGGAAAGTGGCGGAACATCTTGAGCCTTCTGGGAAGGGTCCAACAATCTTGAGGTCTCTTTATTTTGCCTGACGGGCCGCGATTGTTATGTTACGGTTTCTGATGAGCGGATTGTTTGGTTACTACACCCCACTCTCGGCCATGACCTTCCAGTGAACTAAAATCCATTCCCTATGCAAGCACAACAGCTAAACACAAATGCACATACATACTGTCTGAACACACACACACACACACACACACACACACACACACACACACACACACACACACACACACACACACACACACACACACACACACACACACACACACACACACACACACACACACACACACACACACACAAATTGTTCTGAGTTGTACTCTGAAGGGCCAAAGAAAAGACCACCCACAACTGTCTTGCATCACATTTTCCTGGGGCATTAAACATGAAGTCTGACTCTCTCTGATGTTCTTAAGTCCGACTCAGAGGCTTGGCACCCTGCTAGGCCCTGCAATGCATGACCGGCTTGTCCAATCTTACTGAGGTCAAAAGCCGCGACTTACTCCACCTACAAGAAAGAACTGTCAATAAAGACCGAATTTACCATGCCACAAGCCTATTAAACAGACAATATCAGTAATTTTCTATGTGTTTTGCAGTTGCTGCACTGCATATATTATTTCAGTGATACAGGAACATCAATGAAGCAAAATAAGTGTTTCAGCACTGTTGATCATACAAATCACCAGTGTTATCCTCCAACCCCCTAGTGTTATCCCCCAATCCCCTAGTGAGATCCTCCAATCCCCTAGTGTTATCCTCCAATCCCCTAGTGTTATCCTCCAATCCCCTAGTGTTATCCTCCAATCCCCTAGTGTTATCCCCCAATCCCCTAGTGTTATCCTCCAACCCCCTAGTGTTATCCTCCAATCCCCTAGTGTTATCCTCCAATCCCCTAGTGTTATCCTCCAATCCCCTAGTGTTATCCCATAATCCCCCAGTGTTATCCCCCAATCCCTCAGTGTTATCCCCCAATCCCCTAGTGTTATCCTCCAATCCCCTAGTGTTATCCTCCAATCCCCTAGTGTTATCCTCCAATCCCCTAGTGTTATCCCCCAATCCCCTAGTGTTGTCCCCCAATCCCCTAGTGTTATCCTCCAACCCCCTAGTGTTATCCTCCAATCCCCTAGTGTTATCCCCTAATCCCCCAGTGTTATCCCCCAATCCATCAGTGTTATCCCCCAATCCCCTAGTGTTATCCTCCAATCCCCTAGTGTTATCCTCCAATCCCCCAGCGTTATCCCCCATCCCCTAGTGTTATCCTCCAATCCCCTAGTGTTATCCCCCAATCCCCTAGTGTTATCCCCCAATCCCCTAGTGTTATCCTCCAATCCCCTAGTGTTATCCTCCAATCCCCTAGTGTTATCCTCAATCCCCTAGTGTTATCCTCCAATCCCCTAGTGTTATCCTCCAATCCCCTAGTGTTATCCTCCAATCCCCTAGTGTTATCCTCCAATCCCCTAGTGTTATCCTCCAATCCCCTAGTGTTATCCTCCAATCCCCTAGTGTTATCCCCCATCCCCTAGTGTTATCCTCCAATCCCCTAGTGTTATCCCCCATGCCCTAGTGTTATCCTCCAATCCCCTAGTGTTATCCTCCAATCCCCTAGTGTTATCCCCCAATCCCCTAGTGCTATCCCCCAATCCCCCAGTGTTATCCCCCAATCCCCTAGTGTTATCCTCCAATCCCCTAGTGTTATCCCCCAATCCCCTAGTGTTATCCTCCAACCCCCTAGTGTTATCCACCAATCCCCTAGTGTTATCCTCCAATCCCCCAGCGTTATCCCCCATCCCCTAGTGTTATCCTCCAATCCCCTAGTGTTATCCCCCAATCCCCTAGTGTTATCCCCCAATCCCTTAGTGTTATCCTCCAATCCCCTAGTGTTATCCTCCAATCCCCTAGTGTTATCCTCCAATCCCCTAGTGTTATCCTCCAATCCCTAGTGTTATCCTCCAATCCCCTAGTGTTATCCTCCAATCCCCTAGTGTTATCCTCAATCCCCTAGTGTTATCCTCCAATCCCCTAGTGTTATCCCCCAATCCCCTAGTGTTATCCCCCAATCCCCTAGTGTTATCCCCCAATCCCCTAGTGCTATCCTCCAATCCCCTAGTGTTATCCTCCAATCCCCTAGTGTTAACCTCCAATCCCCTAGTGTTATCCTCCAATCCCCTAGTGTTATCCCAAATCCCCTAGTGTTATCCTCCAATCCCCTAGTGTTATCCTCCAATCCCCTAGTGTTATCCTCCAATCCCCTAGTGTTATCCTCCAATCCCCTAGTGTTATCCCCCAATCCCCTAGTGTTATCCTCCAATCCCCTAGTGTTATCCCCCAATCCCCTAGTGTTATCCTCCAATCCCCTAGTGTTATCCTCCAATCCCCTAGTGTTATCCCCCAATCCCCTAGTGTTATCCTCCAATCCCCTAGTGTTATCCTCCAATCCCCTAGTGTTATCCTCCAATCCCCTAGTGTTATCCTCCAATCCCCTAGTGTTATCCCCCAATCCCCCAGTGAAGTAAATGAGGCTAGAGAACCACCTGTTTCTAAAGATCACCCGGAGAACACTGGGTGGTTGCTGTGGACTCCAGGGAGGAGCTGTGACTTGAGTTTGTCAGTGCATATGTGCATCCCAAATCACACCCTATTCCCTATATTGTGCACTGCTTTGGTCCAGAGGGCCCTGGTCAAAAGTAGTGCACTAGATAGGGAATAGGGTGTTATTGTGTTTCATCCTATGTGTTACAATACTGAGGAAACGGATATTAAGGTGTTAGGTGGGATTTATGCATCTCAACCACCCTATAGGATGATATGCTGTCAATGCCAGTGGAGGCTGCTGAGGGGAGGACGTCTCATAATAATGTCTGGAACGGTGCTAATGGAATGGCATCAAACACATGGAAACCATGGAAACCATGTGTTTGATACCATTCCACTGATTCCACTACAGCCATTACCTGTCCATTACCTGTCCTCCCCAATTAAGGTGCCACCAACCTCCTGTGGTCAATGTGCTTGATGAACTGTAGCAGTTTGTGGACAAGGAACTGCCACAGATTAATAGTATATTAGCCTTGAAGCCAAATCTGATTCCCACCCCACACTAATTGGTATTTTGACCAATCAGGTCAGCTCTTTTGCCAATAAATAGGGACACACCCACATAGAGAGAGAGAGAGAGAGAGAGAGAGAGAGAGAGAGAGAGAGAGACACACACACACACACACACACACACACACACACACACACACACACACACACACACACACACACACACAGAGAGAGAGAGAGACACACAGAGAGAGACACACAGAGGGAGAGAGAGAGACACACACAGCGAGACACAGAGAAAGAGAGAGACACACAGAGCGAGAGAGAGACAGAGAGAGAGAGACACACACAGAGAGAGATAGACACACACAGAGAGAGACAGAAAGAGAGAGAGAGAGAGTGAGAGAGACACAGAGAGAGAGAGATAGAGACAAAGAGAGAGAGATCTGGGTTCCGCTCAACAACCAAGAATTCACAAAACTCTACAAGGAGAATCCTGCAAAAAATCCTCTGTGTACAACGTAAAACACCAAATAATGCATGCAGAGCAAAATTAGGCCGATACCCAATAATTATCAATATCCAGAAAAGAGACGTTAAATTCTACAACCACCTAAAAGGAAGCAATTCCCAAACCTTCCATAACAAAGCCATCACCTACAGAGAGATGGAACTGGAGAAGAGTCCCCTAAACAAGCTGGTCCTGTGGCTCTGTGCATAAATACAAACAGAGTCCCAGGACAGCAACACAATTAGACCCAACCAAATCATGGAAAACAAAAAAGATAATTACTTGACACATTGGAAAGAATTAACAAAAAAACTGAGCAAACTAGAATGCTTTTTGTCCCTAAACAGAGAGTACACACTGGCAGAATACCTGACCACTGTGACTGACCCAAACTTAAGGAAGTCTTTGACTATGTACAGACTCAGTGAGCATAGCCTTTGTATTGAGAAAGGCTGCAGAAGGCAGACCTGGCTCTCAAGAGAAGACAGGCTATGTGCACACTGCCCACAAAATGAGGTGGAAACTGAGCTGCACTTCCTGACCTCCTGCCAAATGTATGACCATATTAGAGACACATATTTACCTCGGATTACACAGACCCGCAAAGAATATGAAAACAAACCAATCTTAATAAACTCCCATATCTACTGGGTGAAATACCACAGTGCGCCATCACAGCAGCAATATTTGTGACCTGTTGCCACAAGAAAAGGGCAACCAGTGAAGAACAAACACCATTGTAAATACAACCCATATTTATGTTAATTTTTCTTCCCTTTTGTACTTTTATTATTTACACATAAAATTGCATTTAATTGTATTTATTATTTTCGAACTTATGTGAGTGTAATGTTTACTGTCAATTTGTATTGTTTATTTCACTTTTGTTTATTATTTACTTCACTTACTTTGGCAATGTTATGTTTCCTATGCCAATTTAAAGCCCTTAAATTGAATTGAAATTGAATTGATTTGAGACACACACAGAGAGAGAGAGAGAGACACACAGAGAGACACACAGAGAGACACACACACCCACACACACAGAGACACATACAGAGAGACACACACACACACACAGAGAGAGAGAGACACAGAGAGAGAGAGAGAGACACACAGAAAGACAGAGAGAGAGACACACACAGAGAGAGAGAGAGAGAGAGAGAGAGAGAGAGAGAGAGAGAGAGAGAGAGAGAGAGAGAGAGAGAGAGAGAGAGAGAGAGAGAGAGAGAGAGACACAGAAAGACAGAGAGAGACACAGAGAGAGACACAGAGAGACATACAGAGAACATGAATGACCAGGGGTGGGTCAGTGAGGCAAACATAAAGGTCGCAATCTGCAGTTGCTACATCCATTTCTGGACTTATATATTAATTATATGTACCCATTAATTTGTAAAGAATATAACTTATAATTGCATCATGAGCTTAGTTCAACTGTTGTACCTCATCAGAACCCAAAATATAAGCTTGTTTTACTCCACTGTTTGTAAACAAAGTAAATGTAAACAAACACTATATCGCCTCAAAACAGGGTTAAAACTGTAACTTTGATATCATTGATGGTCAGTCCTTGCACCTATAGCTATGTCTATGTATTTGAGACTGGTTAGGTTTCTCCCCCTTCCCTCAGCTTTTTTCCAAAACGGGTGAGACACACTTTGTTATTGTTTCAACTGCCGATTGCCGCTTTAATGACCAGTTAGTTAGTGGAAGTGTGGTATATAACCTGTGTATGGGTTGTGCCGCTGCTCTGGAGCCTACACACTTGATCAGGGATTTACTCTGGCCTTAAACCTGCCATCTGTCCCCAGTCTGCCAAGAGCAGCCCAGTGGAGAGGACTGGAGAGGGACAAGGTTCCTACATTGCCCATACTAGAGGGTTGTAGAGAGCAGAGAGCAGAGAGAGAGAGAGCAGAGAGCAGAGAGAGAGAGAGAGAGAGAGAGAGAGAGGAGAGAGAGAGAGAGAGAGAGAGAGAGAGAGAGAGAGAGAGAGAGAGAGAGAGAGAGAGAGAGAGAGAGAGAGAGAGAGAGAGAGGAGGAATATCTGTCTGAATGGGGTTTAGACTTGGCTAGGTGAGAGGAGGAGTCCTGCATGAAAGAGAGGGAAGAAAAGAGAGGGGAAAAACAATGTGAAAAGAAAAGAACACGCACAACAGAAGCCTCCAGAAGAATTCTGCGTTGGTCAGTGAATTGTGCAGCCCTGCTCCCGCCCCAACAACAGCCACCATTCTGGGTCTCGTCTCTGTTGTAGACGTCTTTGAATGGCAATTAGCATCCAGGCCTCACATGCGATGAATTAATACCCTGCCTAATTTATCCAGGCCTCACATGCGATGAATTAATACCCTGCCTAATTTATCCAGGCCTCACATGCGATGAATTAATACCCTGCTTAATTCATCCAGGCCTCACATGCGATGAATTAATACCCTGCCTAATTTGTCTCTTTTAGTCTGGCTGCTGTGCATCATTGTGTGTTGAGACAACTCACCTGTTTTGTCTGGGTTTCTACCCACTTTTCACAAAGAAAGAAATCATTGTGTTTTTGGTTTGCGAGGATGTGAGATGCAGTTTAAAAGTAACGTCTGACAATATGTGATTGAGATTGAGAGAGAGAGAGAGAGAGAGAGAGAGAGAGAGAGAGAGAGAGAGAGAGAGAGAGAGAGAGAGAGAGAGAGAGAGAGAGAGAGAGAGAGAGAGAGAGAGAGAGAGAGAGAGAGAGAGAGAGTTAAACTCACCAAAGGCGAGCGTGCGAGGCATGCGTGTGTGTGATTTATTTTAGAATGCATTGTTTTTAATTATAATGACCCAACTGAAGCCGGGTGGGCGGGTTGTCCGCTTTGACGCCTCGCTCAATTATCGCTGGCGCTGTTGTCACACAAAACAAAACAAATATTGTGATTATTAACTTTTTTTGGAGCTCATTTCAACTGGAAGAGATAGCTAAGGGTTGAGGCTTTACCATACATGCTACATTAGACCAATTCATCCACTTATGGAAACAACATTGTGATCAGCAAAGGCGATTAGAGATATGGACTATCCTGCTAGCATACAGTCACTGCTCTGCCTGTCCCTTCCTTTCCACCCGCCGCGCTCTGCTTGCTCCACCCGCCCGCTTCTGGTGAGTTTTCACTTGATAGAATTTTTCTCCCACTCAGACCTCTCTTCGCCCCTCAAAATCTTTCTTCAAAAATCTACTTTTGCCTCCCGGGTGGTGCAGTGGTCTAGGGCACTGCATCTTAGTGCTAGCTGCGCCACCAGAGTCTCTGGGTTCGCGCCCAGGCTCTGACGCACAATTGGCATAGCGTCGTCCGGGTTAGGGAGTGTTTGGCCGGTAGGGATATCCTTGTCTCATCGCGCTCCAGCGACTCCTGTGGCGGGCCGGGCGCAGTGCGAGCTAACCAAGGGGCAAGGGGGCCAGGTACACGTTGTTTCCTCCGACACATTGGTGCGGCTGGCTTCCGGGTTGAAGGCGGGCTGTGTTAAGAAGCTGTGCGGCTTGGTTGGGTTGTGCTTCGGAGGACGCATGGCTTTCGACCTTCGTCTCTCCCGAGCCCGTACGGGAGTTGTAGCGATGAGACAAGATAGTAATTACTAGCGATTGGATACCACGAAAATTGGGGAGAAAATGGGATAAAAAATAAAAAAATAAAAAAAATCTACTTTTTCTACTTGTTCTGCTAATGTGTTTCCCCCCAAAATAAATAGAAGTGCGTTTCCAGAATAGCGTCTAGCCGACAACACGTTGTGGTTTACTGAATACCCGTCAGATTAAATGAAGTACATTTTAGCCATAGTCACTTATTGCATTTCTTAATTTCCCTCAACCTCTGGATGTTGAGAATGTTCACTGATCTAAACGTACTGAAGGAGAAACTACATGTGAATTGCGAGTACGGCGTTGTGAGCTGAGCGTATATGGTTTCTGAGGTAAGATAACACATGGGGGTGGCATCACTTCTCTGGAGGGTTGAGAGGGTGTGTGTGTGTGTGTGTGTGTGTGTGTGTGTGTGTGTGTGTGTGTGTGTGTGTGTGTGTGTGTGTGTGTGTGTGTGTGTGTGTGTGTGTGTGTGTGTGAGTGAGTGAGTGTGTGTGAATGTGTGTGCGAGTGTGTGTGTGTGTGTGTGTGTGTGTGTGTGAATGTGTGTGCGTGTGTGTGTGTGTGTGTGTGTGTGTGTGTGTGTGTGTGTGTGTGTGTGTGTGTGTGTGTGTGTGTGTGTGTGTGTGTGTGTGTGTGTGTGTGTGTGTGTGTGTGTGTGTGTGTGTGTGTGTGTGTGTGTGTGTGTGTGTGTGTGTGTGTGTGTGTGTGTGTGTGTGTGTGTGTGTGTGCTCAACTAGAGAATAAACCACCAAACAGAGGCTACATTCTGGTTAAAGCCACAGAAATGAAGAGAAACATAAAGAGCTTTTTCCGGGAAAAACGGCTAAACTTCTGTGGCCACAGCATTGGTGGTTTCATCACTAGTTGTTGTGCTGCCTGGCTGAAAGTGCTGCTGGTGCCGGTGCCATCGGAGGAAGGCCTGCAGTGCCAAGCTGGGTTGGTTGAGACTTGGTGACACCTCCATTTTCAACATATCCTTTCTCTGCACTTTAATACTGTTTTAATTCAGCTTCAGGACTGTTCTGCCCAACATATATTTACAGAATTCTCTGATGTTCACCGTTATGATGCACACGATGCACTCATAATGACACATTACATCATCAATAAATACATACTGTATGTAGGGACACTTAGTGATGTATGAAGACACAAACCCGGGCGCTTATAACAAATCCTGCTACGCCCTCTGACGAACCATCAAACAGGAAAAGCGTTAATACAGGACTATGATTGAATCTTACTTTACAGGCTCTGACGCTTGTCAGGATGTGGCAGGACTTGCAAACTATGACAGACCAAAGGGAAACCCAGCCACGAGCTGCCAGTGACGCAAGCCTACCAAACGAGTGAAATGCCTTCTATGCTCGCTTCAAGGCAAGAAACATTCAGAGCATACACTGACCAGCTAGCAAATGTCTTCACTGAGATTTTCAACCTCTCCATGACCCACTTGGTAATACCTACATGTTTCAAGCAGACCACCATAGTCCCCGTGCCCAAGAACACCAAGGTAAGCTGCATAAATGACTATCGCCTCGTAGCACTCACATCTATAGCCATGAAATGCATTGATAGTCTGGTCTTGGCTCACAACAACACCATCATCCCGGAAACCCTAGACCCACTACAATTCACATACTGCCCCAACAGATCCACAGATGATACAATCTCTATTGTACTCCACACTGCCCTTTCACACCTGGACAAAAGGAACACCTACATGAGAACGCTGTTCGTTGACTACAGCTCAACGTTCAACACCATAGTGCCCTCCAAGCTCATCACTAAGTCTTTCTTAGAAGGGAATTGTCAGCATGAGACAGCATGTGATATTCTGTTACATCAACACTGTGCTCACGTCCTCAACCAGACACTACACACGGCGTCATCAACGACCGCGAAGAAGCCAATGACTGTACTTCTTCTTGTGCGACCACACACACGCGCACGCGTACACACACACACACACACGCATGCACGCACGCATGCACGCACGCACGCACGCACGCACACACACACACACACACACACACACACATGCACACATGCACGCACAAACACACACACACTCACACTCACACTCACACTCACACTCACACTCACACTCACACTCACACACACTCCTGGTCCCACTGGCTGTGAAGTCTTGTCTGGTGTATTAATAATTCATGTTAAGACTACGGAGCAGGCCTGGCTCCTGGCAGCAGAAAACCTAGAGGTAGGCCAAGACTGACCCCAGGAGCAGCCTGGTAACCCAACACCTCGTCACATCGGCTGCACAGGATCCACTGTAATCTCCCCAGTCTCAGTTACTATGGGCCCAGCTTGGCCCTGTTAACCTGTTGCCAAGTCACTGACAGGTGACAGGGTCAAAACACCCCTGGCCACCTCTGTCATGCTCCTGGCAGCCGAGTGAGACCAGTTGTCTAATGGCATTGCACCGTTTAGTGCCAATGCTAACCGGTGCAGAGTCTCCCAGCTGTGTTCTCTACTCTAAGCTCATGAAACTAGAGTCTTAATCGCCCTCCTGAATAAAGCTCAATGCCCAACACTAAGAAACTTTCCTGGCAAGCGTGTTTGGCACTTTGCAAGGGGGCAATAATTCCAAACCAACTGCATAAATAAAAAAAATAAAAAATAAAAATAAGTATTACTTAGCTTGCTGGCTTGCAGTATGTATCTTGATCCCAGCTTTAAGGTTTAGCTGAATATGCAGTCTAAATACAGTGAACGCAAACTGGTTTATATGCATTGGGATCTTATCATCAAATAAATTCAATCCAATGTGTTTCAACTCTGCAGGCTTCACTGTATCTCCAGAATGTATCATCTCGTCAGGGGTCTGTTGTGAGGTTGGCATTAAGACAGCCAAGTCCCCTGTGTTCTGGCCTCTACCCTCCCTCTCCCTCTCTCTTCGGCTGAAAATATCTGTGATGGACAGATCTGGTTACTGTGGTTACTGCACCAATCTGTGCTCCACTGTCCTGGCCTATTGCCCCGCTATCTGGAGTCTCTGGACGCTGAGGCCTTTAATGCTCCTGTGTCTGTCCTCTAACAGTACTGGCATGAGTGTGTGTGCAGTTGGACTGCTCAGAGCCTTATCAATGTCAGGCGGCTCTGCCAGGCTCTCCACATACAGAGAGCCTGACAGAGAGTCTGCTCTGACAGACAGGCCCTGCATGGCCCAGGAGCCCCAGTGGTGCTGATGTCAGGACAGACTGTTTCGCTACACATAAACAGACCGAGGCAATACAAACAGCATCTGCCCAGCATCAACCTTCTTTGAAGGGTCTTTAGTTGTTGGGTCAGTGTCTACAGTTTGTTTAACACCTTCCTTGTTTTGTGTGGTTTTTGTAGAGGGACTAAAAGCAACTTGTCTCACTCTCCAAATATAATAAAGTGTACGTTTGTTTACCATCCTTTTCAGAGAACAGAAGTGTTGATAAACTCCTGGAAATAACGAGTGAATGTGAAGTGGGAAAAACGAGGGAGAGAGAGAGAGTGTGTGTGCCAGAAGAAGTGAGTGATAGTGAGGTAATGATGGCGTTAGAGGAGGAGGGGATCTGTGTGAGAGAGAGAGAGTCTCTCGGAGTGTGATGTGATCTGTATAAGGGGGCAGGAAGTTTCCCTCCCCAGGGGAGAGAGCAGGCAGAATAACAGGTTTTACTCCCATCCTGTCCTTGTCCCGCTCTCTCCCTCTCTCTCCCGCTCTCTCCTCTTTGTCCAAGTCCCTCTCTCTCCCGCTCTCTTCTCTTTGTCCAAGTTTCTCTCTCTCTCTCTCCCTCTCTCTCACCTCTTTGTCCAAGTCCCTCTCGCTCTCTCCCTCTCTCTCTCCTCTTTGTCCAAGTCCCTCTCTCTCCCTCTCTCTCTCGTCTTTGTCCAAGTCCCTCTCTCTCACTCTCTCTCCTCTTTGTCCAAGTCCCTCTCTCTCCCTCTCTCTCCTCTTTGTCCCCATCCCACTCTCTCCCTCTGTCTCCTATTTGTCCATGTACCTCTCTCTCCCTCTCTCTCCCTCTGTCTCCTCTTTGTCCCCGTACCTCTCTCCCTCTCTCTCCCTCTGTCTCCTCTTTGTCCCCGTCCCTCTCTCCCTCTCCCTCTCCCTCTGTCTCCTCTCTTTCTCCCTCTGTCCCTCTGTCTCCTTTCTCTCCATCTCTCTCCCTCTCGCTCCCTCTGTCTCCTCTCGCTCCCTCTGTCTCCTCTCTCTCCCTCTCTTTCCCTCTCATTCCCTCTGTCTCCTCTCTCTTTCCCTCTCGCTCCCTCTCGCTCCCTCTGTCTCCTCTTTGTCCCTGTCCCTCTCTCTCCCTCTGTCTCCTCTTTGTCTCCGCCCCTCTCTCTGCCTCTGTCTCCTTTCTTTCTCCTTCTGTCCCTCTGTCTCCCTCTCTCTTCCTCTTTCTCCCTCTGTCTCCTCTCTCTCCCTCTGTCTTCCTCTCTCTCCCTCTGTCTCCTTTCTTTCTCCCTCCATCCCTCTCTCTCTCTCTCTCCCTCTGTATCCTCCCTCTCCCTCTCCCTCTCTCTCCCTCTCTCTCCCTCCTTCTCCCTCTGTCTCCTTTTGTCCCCATTCCTCTTTCTCTCCTTCTATCCCCCTTTGTCTCCTCTTTGTCCCCGTCCCTCTCTCTCCTCTGTATCCTGTTTGTCCCATCCCTCTCTCTCCCTCTCTCTCCCTCTGTCTCCTCTTTGTCCCCGTCTCTCTCTCTCTCTGTCTCCTCTTTGTCCCCGTCCCTCTCTCTCCTCTCTCTCCCTCTGTCTCCTCTTTGTCACCATCCCTCTCTCTCCCGCTGTCTCCTCTCTCTCCCTCTGTCTCCCTCTCTCTCCCTCTGTCTACTTTCTTTCTCCCTCAATCCCTCT
The DNA here is from genome assembly GCF_045679555.1 of Salvelinus alpinus. NCBI lineage: Eukaryota > Metazoa > Chordata > Actinopteri > Salmoniformes > Salmonidae > Salvelinus > Salvelinus alpinus. The sequence goes on from NC_092090.1 coordinate 91,158,547, forward strand.
CTCTCCCTCTGTCTCCTCTTTGTCCCCATCCATCTCTCTCCCTCTCTCTCCCTCTGTCTCCTCTTTGTCCCCGTCTCTCTCTCTCAATCTGTCTCCTCTTTGTCCCCGTCCCTCTCTCTCCCTCTTTCTCCCTCTGTCTCCTCTTTGTCCCCGTCCCTCTCTCTTCCTCTGTCTTCTCTTTGTCCCCGTTCCTCTCTCTCCCTCTGTCTACTTTCTTTCTTTCTTTCTCCCTCCCTCCGTCCCTCTCTCTCCCCCTGTCTCCTCTTTGTCCCCATCCCTCTCTCTCCCTCTCTATCCCTCTGTCTCCTCTTTGTCCCCGTCTCTCTCTCCCTCTGTCTCCTCTTTGTCCCCGTCCCTCTCTCTCCCTCTCTCTCCCTCTGTCTCCTCTTTGTCCCCGTCTCTCTCTCCCTCTGTCTCCTCTTTGTCCCCGTCCCTCTCTCTCCCTCTGTCTCCTCTTTGTCCCCGTCCCTCTCTCTTCCTCTGTCTCCTCTTTGTCCCCGTCCCTCTCTCTCCCTCTCTCTCCCTCTGTCTCCTCTTTGTCCCCATCTCTCTCTCTCCCTCTGTCTCCTCTTTGTCCCCATCTCTCTCTCCCCCTCTCTCCCCTCTTTCTCCCTCTGTCTCCTCTCTCCTTCCCTCTCACTCCCTCTCTCTCCATATGTTTCCCTCTGTCTCCTCTGCCTCCCTCTGCCCTACCCTGCTACACAGCAGCTCTTAATCAACTTTTGATAGCTTTCACAGCACCCTGTCCACCACAGGCATACACACAGACACACACATGCATGCAACCATGCACACACACACACACACACACACACACACACACACACACACACACACACACACACACACACACACACACACACACACACACACACACACACACACACACACACACACACACACACACACACACACACACACACACACACTCAGAAACACACAAATATACTCTGGATCACTATATCTGTTTTTCTGTTTCATTTAGATGTTCCACTATGTAGTTGTTTCCCTCTGCTCTCCAGCATGACACCTGTATTGATTCATGTTTCTCTCAAAAACACCCCATGATACTGGAAATAATCCAGAGTGATCTAACAGGGACGGAACATATGAAAAATGGGATGCTTTCAATGTCCAAGTTTCCTAAGACGTTTCTCTCCCCAAAAAAGAAAACAACATGACTTCATTCATTGCGGGTGTATTTTCCAACCTTGTAATTTACAGCAAATATTTAAAATGACACGTGATCATGTACATCAGCAACTGGATGCCCACAACTTTGCATTACGTTGACCACACCCACTTGTGGCGTTGTTTGTTTTGTCAATCATGACCGAACAACGGATTAGATTCTGAGAAGAAAGGAGAGCGCTGGGAAACACTGACTCATAAAACCCCAAAGGCTATATCAACTGTCTCTACGAACAACGTCACCTATCACATGTATTATTGATAGATGTGGGCAGGCGGAGGAGAAACTAGAATCTAGACAAGTCATTAGGAAAACCCATAGACAGCATCAGTCAGGGCATGGAATAGTTTAGTTCAAGTATTCCTTTATATTCCAGTGGTCAGCGGGACTATAGTTTTATCGGGGTAATAAAGGTAATTTCCCTTCTATCATGCCAATCTGATCCTGTTCTGCTTATTCTGGAGCACCTAACTTATAACACTGTGTCAATGCCCAACATACACCAATATACTCCTATTTTGTATCCCAACATAATGTTCTATGAATGCTCAGTTTTGTGAAGATCTTTCTGTCTGTCTGTCTGTCTGTCTGTCTGTCTGTCTGTCTGTCTGTCTGTCTGTCTGTCTGTCTGTCTGTCTGTGTTCTATCCATCTGACAGGAATGCCCACTGTCCTCACACTGGCTGGGTTTATTCTGGCTCTGTCCATCCCGAGTGCCAGGCTTGAGTCAGCTGAGCTGAGGTTCCTGGGACAGACGGACTTCGTGGTCAACGAGAGCAGCCGCACCGTGGTCCGCCTGGTGGTGGAGAGGATCGGAGACCCGGTCAACGTGACCACACTGGTTCTGGTAGGAACGACCTGGTCATAGGAGGACTGGGTTAGGTCACCTGTTGAGTGTTCGACCTAGTGTTATCTAGATACCTTTGTGTGTTTACGTAATCTCCTCTAACTTGGCATTAGTCTCTCTGACTTAAGTCTTGTAAGGGACAGTTGTGGCTAAGTGTCGGTTTAATGCAATGGTGACCGGCCATGATTAGCAGCACACAGCAGTAGGGCAGAACAGTGGAGCATTAACCTCAACCCCGGTTGTCACCGAAGCTGGTCTGCTCCTGAGTTGTCAAATGCAGGTATCCTTAAGAGGAAAAGAGAAGTGACCTTTGTACTGTGGGAGGCAGTGTGTGAGATGAAAGGCCTACAGTAAGTTGGCAGTAATTGTCACCCATATCAGAACGAATGTGTCAGCTTCCACATGGGAGCCAGCGTCTTCTCCCTCCCCATTGGTGTCTGGCAAACTAGTGGCCTGGTTGGGGCTTTCCCAGGCCTATTGAGGCTCCTATATTCTGGCCTGGTTGGGGCTTTCCCAGGCCTATTGAGGCTCCTATATTCTGGCCTGGTTGTGGCTTTCCCAGGCCTATTGAGACTCTTATATTCTGGCCAGGTTGGGGCTTTCCCAGGCCTATTGAGACTCTTATATTCTGGCCAGGTTGGGGCTTTCCCAGGCCTATTGAGACTCTTATATTCTGGCCTGGTTGGGGCTTTCCCAGGCCTATTGAGGCTCCTATATTCTTTCGACAGTTCCTTAAATCTCAATACTCTATCCCTAGCAGTTGGCACAGTTGAGTTGACCCCAGCATTCTATATTTTTGTACAGGCCGAGTGTGTGTCAGTCTGCGCTTAAGTGGTGTAAGATCAAGTCAAATGATTCCAATAACGATTACAACATCAACTGTCCTTGGTGCTTCTAGTTGGAGGGAGATGACACAGGGGACTTTGAGGCCACCACGGCTGCAGCCTTCCTGCTGTCGTCAGAGGCCAGTAAGACCATCTTCATCGCTGTAAGGGACGACGAGCTGCCCGAGGCCGACGAGACCTTTGTCTTCAACCTAAGGCTACAGGTAACGGGAAGAGAGTGTGTGTTGGGTTGTGTGTGTGTGTGTGTGTGTGTGTGTGTGTGTGTGTGTGTGTGTGTGTGTGTGTGTGTGTGTGTGTGTGTGTGTGTGTGTGTGTGTGTGTGTGTGTGTGTGTGTGTGTGTGTGTGTGTGTGTATGTGTGTGAGGTCATTCAAATTCAGGGGTTATTATGGTTTCCCTCGTACCATGCTCATGTGTCAATATGTGCGTGTGTGCATTTATATGTGTGTATGTGTTGCAATGCTTATGAGTGTGTCTGAGTGTCTTAACCCCTCACCCTGGTCCAACCACTGCCCCAGGGCCTCCCCATTTCAACCCCAGCTTAAAGACTTGAGAGGCCCTGGATTCCCTTTGATGTGTATCTATAGGGCTTCTCCAGGGCTGGGCCACTGGGCTTCTCCAGGGCTGGGCTACTGGGCTTCTCCAGGGCTGGGCTACTGGGCTTCTCCAGGGCTGGGCTACTGGGCTTCTCCAGGGCTGGGCCACCGGGGTTCTCCAGGGCTGGGCCACCGGGGTCCTCCAGGGCTGGGCCACCGGGGTCCTCCAGGGCTGGGCTACTGCGCTTCTCCAGGGCTGGGCTACTGGGCTTCTCCAGGGCTGGGCTACTGGGCTTCTCCAGGGCTGGGCCACTGGGGTTCTCGAGGGCTGGGCCACCGGGGTCCTCCAGGGCTGGGCTACTGGGCTTCTCCAGGGCTGGGCCACCGGGGTTCTCCAGGGCTGGGCCACTGGGCTTCTCCAGGGTCAGGAGCTGTGTGAAGTCACAGTAAGACAGCCGTTTCACATCATCAAACAGACCATGTGGGAGAAACCAACGTGCTTCCTATAGCTGGGACCGTGCCACGGGGGGGACGGGACGGACGGACACTAGAGAACATATTGGAGGATTCCCTCACACGAGAAGGGTATAATCTACAGCCAACATGGGGGTAGGTGGCCATGGCATAGCCAAACAGCATTGAGCTGTGCAGAGAGAAACCTCTCCCACGATGCATAGAGAGGAATGGTTATTTATTTTGCGGCTGTCTTACACCTAGAGTCCCATCGCCATGGTTTCGTTAGCAGGCTGTCGCCATGGTGTCATTGGTAGGCTGTCGCCATGGTGTCCTTAGCAAGCTGTCGCCATGGTGTCATTAGCAGACTGTCGCCATGTGATTGATGATGAGGGGGCTGGCTCCCACTGTCTGCCTGTCCACACGCTCTGACTAATGGCTCTGTGACAGACAGGCAGCCTACATCAGGCAAAGGTCCGTCTGAATGATGATCTACGTGCTAAGGGGCCTCACAGATCAAGCACAGGGGGGATGAGAGGGCGATGGCTTGGCGAATCAGTCATTTCTGACAAGCAGAAAGCTGTTTGGCTCAATACATTTAAAAATGGATGGACAGTTGTTTTGTACAGGGTGGGATTGGAAGGACAGTTGTTTTGGACCGGGTGGGATTGGAAGGACAGTTGTTTTGTACAGGGTGGGATTGGAAGGACAGTTGTTTTGGACCGGGTGGGATTGGAAGGACAGTTGTTTTGGACCGGGTGGGATTGGAAGGACAGTTGTTTTGGACCGGGTGGGATTGGAAGGACAGTTGTTTTGGACCGGGTGGGATTGGAAGGACAGTTGTTTTGGACCGGGTGGGATTGGAAGGACAGTTGTTTTGGACCGGGTGGGATTGGTTGGAGATGAGAGGGTTTGAGTAATGATGTTGTCACTAGCTGGGTTACTCTTCCCAGAATGCTAGATAGAATATTATCATTTTTATAATAGAATCCAGACAATCATAAACAAAGGGTGAGCTGGAATTGTCCAGGAACGGTCCCTCATACTGTAATCCCAAAACCTGCTTGACAAGACCACAACAGGTGCTGCCCACTCATCCTTTGCCTACTGTCCGGGTCTGGGCTTGGGGTCTGGGCAGGGATTGGGGCCTGGGCTCGTGGTCTGAGCTTGGGGTCTGGGCTTGGGGTCTGGGCAGGCCTCAGTGGCTGGGCTTATGGTCTATGCTTGGGGGCTGGGCTTGGGTTCTGGGCTTGTGGTCTGGGCCTGGAGTCTGGGCAGGGCTTGGGGTCTGAGCTTGGAGTCTGGGCAGGGCTTGGGGTCTGGGCTCGGGGGTCTGGGCTTGGGGTCTGGGCTTGGAGCTGGGCAGGGCTTGGGGGCTGGGCTTTGGGTCTGGGCTTGTAGTTTGGCCAGGGGTTGGCATCTGGGCTTTGTGTCTGGTCATGGCTTGGGGTCTGGGCTTGGAGTCTGGGCTTAGGTCTGGGCAGGGCTTGGGGTCTGGGCTTGGGGCCTGGGCAGGGCAGGGCTTGGGGTCTGGGCAGGGCTCGGGGGCTGGGCTTGGGGCCTGGGCAGGGCAGGGCTTGGGGTCTGGGCAGGGCTTGGGGGCTGGGCAGGGCAGGGCTTGGGGTCTGGACAGGGCAGGGCTTGGGGCCTGGGCAGGGCAGGGCTTGGGGTCTGGGCAGGGCAGGGCTTGGGGTCTGGGCTTGGGGCCTGGGCAGGGCAGGGCTCGGGGGCTGGGATTCCTGTGGAGTGTTGGTGCTTGTTGGGTTGTGTTTGTGTCCCAGAGGGTACGGGCCCCTGGCAGGACCTGCAGGCTGGATTGTGAGAGCGTGTGGATTCTGTGTCTGTGTGTCGTCTATGACAAGAGCTCAGCGCCTGAAAGAAAGCTCTGTTACAGCTGGGAAAAGCCATGTCTGAATAAAGGCGTGAAAGCAGAGGGGATAAGCTCTTTCTTTCACTCAGTATCTCATACACACAGACACACACTGACATGCAAGCACACACACACACACACACACACACACACACACACACACACACACACACACACACACACACACACACACACACACACACACACACACACACACACACACACACACACACACACACACACACACACACACACACACAATGGTTCTGCCTTGGGCACACTGTTTGTGTGTCTTTGGCAGAAAGAAAGAAAGGGGGGAAAGAGTTGCATTTCTTTAATAAGGTTATTATTGGTAATCGGTTATCATTGGTAATAGGTTATTATTGGTAATAGGTCAGGGTAGTTTAATAATAGTGGATCCTATACGGTCTTATCAGGTTAGGATAGTTTAATCATAGTGGATCCTATACGGTCTTATCAGGTCAGGGTAGTTTAATAATAGTGGATCCTATACTGTCTTATCAGGTTAGGATAGTTTAATAATAGTGGATCCTATACAGTCTTATCAGGTTAGGATAGTTTAATAATAGTGGATCCTATACGGTCTTATCAGGTCAGGATAGTTTAATAATAGTGGATCCTATACGGTCTTATCAGGTCAGGGTAGTTTAATTATAGTGGATCCTATACGGTCTTATCAGGGGTTGCGAAGCATCAACAGTCAGGCAGGAGTCAGGTGATGGTATTCATTTACAGGTGCAGAATGTAAATAAAGCTGGATCCAAAACAACGAGGGAGAATGCCTTCAGACTAGACAGAGTGTCTATAACTTTGACAGTGTTAATAATTCCTCAGACACAGATGAGCAGATATACATGTCACCCCAGCCTTAGCTCTCTCTTGAGATGAGCACGTCAACAAGTTAAAAGTCCTGCGCCTAACACTGGAACAATCCCAAATCCACCTGAACAGGAATTTCAGCAATTAACATAAATAATAATGCATTTAAATTACTATAAAAATGACTACAAACATGATACATTGTCGGTCATGTAGTGACTTCATGTCTTTCATGTGTATATGGCAAATAAACCAACCAACTGGATGAGAGCATTGCAACCAATGTCCAACAGGTAGAATTTAATGTGTGCCGGATTGTTCCATAAAATGAGTACCTTTGATATGTTAAGTAGAAATGATGCACCAGTATTGCATTTTAAAAGCCTATTGTATGAAGGAAAAAGGAAACCGCACACTGCTCTTGATAGTATCACTGATATTTTATAAGCTTTATGTATCGGCCTCACGGCCTTCGTCAGAGCTTTTTGACAAAAAGTGTGTGTGTGCGTGCGTGCGTGCGTACGTGCGTGTGACTACATGCGTGAGTTCGGGTGTGAGTTTGTGCGTGTGTGTCTGTGACTGTGTTTGTATGCCTGATAAGGGGACAGGTCTATACATCTCTCATCATTGCTCTTCTTTCAGAGCTCCTCCAATGGCGTGAGACTGGGGACCCCCAACAGAGCCACTATCACCATCCTGTCCAATGACAACGCCTTCGGAATAATTTCCTTCAACTCCGTAAGAAACACCTGTCTGTCCAGTGTTGATTCTAGTGTGCATTCTGTTTCAACCAGTTTAAGACGATCAGTTCAACCTTCAGTAAATGTAAAGTGAATCCCAAGTACTGAGCATTCTGTATTTAAAGTTTTCTTTTACCTGTAAAACTTAAATCACTGAACACAACAGGCACTTATTAGAGACAGGCTTCTATCTGAGGCAGGCTTCTATTTGAGCCAGGTGTCTATTTCTTTATGCAAACAGCTTTTGCCCGTTTGCATAGTTAATGAGCAAAATTGTAATACATGTATTCATTTCCTGCACTAATGTGTTATCATATCCACGGTGTCACGTTTCCTTTGTCTCAGTGTACCTTTTTTAATTCATTTAAATTTTTCCCTTGACAGAATAATTATTCTCCTCTGACTGTGCATTTTTGCCAGTTCTTACTTTCACCACTAGAGGGCGATGTGCCGATTTCTGGGGTTCTGTACTTCCAAAGTTGTTGACTGTTTTTGTGCTTGCCAGTTAGCTAGAAGTTCTCAGCTGTTAGCAGCCAATGGCTAGCAGTTCTCAGCTTCTTACTGGCGATAAAAACAGATGATTGCCATAATTTTTTCAAGTAATTATTTAATGTAACAAATCAAATATTTAACCTCGTAAACAATTCATGGTCATTCATGTTAACCTTGGGGTGGCAGGTAGCCTAGTGGTTGGGCCAGTAACCGAAAGGTTGCTAGATCTAACCCCCGAGCTGACAAGGTAAAAATGTGTTCTTCTGCCCCTGAACAAGACAGTTAACCCACTGTTCCTAGGCCGTCATTGAAAATAAGAATTTGTTCTTAACTGACTTGCCTAGTTAAATAAAGGTTCAAATGTTTTATTCGTATACAATTCCTTTAGACCCGGGGTCTATTTGAAACAAGGAGTTTATTTGCTGAAATGTATGCGGTTGCCCAACTATTAAAAGGGACTGGCGGCTATTTGAGACTGAGTTTAATTGAAGTTTTACAGTAGTTTAAATTTGTCTCACTCTGCAGTCTTGTTTGTTATTATCACAGAGAATTTGAGAGCACGTAGGGGGTATAATTTGGCTACCTAATACAGTATGTACCATGTTAGATGTTTTGAGAGGGAATGCTTTGTCATTGTCAGGATAAGGAAATTAGGTTTTGGACAGGGGTGCGGTGGGTCAGGAGTGGGGGTCAAATGCCACAGAGCAGATCCATGCAGATGGTTGTGCAGAAGGGTTCAGGGGTTGCAAGGGCAGCACAACCACAATGGCAGCAGTTTGCTCCCAGGATTAACTTGTCAGTGGCAGTTTTGGGGGTTACTATGGTAACCCTCCTATTGGATCTTGCCTGCGCTCCCTTTGGGGTCTTATTTGGGATCATTATTTTGCTTCTTCGAAAAACCAATAAAGGACTCTAGAATTATGATTTTGAAGCATGTTTTTTTGTTTTGTTTCTCCAGTCTGAGTCAATATGCTCATCGTGTGGTCAATGAAATTTGTCATCTTGTGGAGAGGAACTAATTCATTTCATAATCACTGAAGACAACGTTCATTGTGTGAAGCATAAACAAACTTACTAAAGCTGCCTCACCCTGAATAATGGGACTGCATTTGATTCAACAGGACCCTTTGTTTCTTAGGTGAAACAAAAGACAATTGAAGTTCTGACTGCCTTTGACTTATACCCCCTCTTCATTTCTCTCTCCTCCAGACTGAACAGATTGTCGTGGATGAGCTTAGAGGTAGGAGCCAGTATGTGCCTCTCAGCCTGGTCAGAGAGAAGGGGACGTATGGGACAGTGACGGTCAACTTTGAGGTGAGTTCACTGTAACAGACCCCTGTTTGACCTCCTTCATTAGGCCATTTTCATTTTAGTGTGAATGTCTATTTGTTACCCGGTCTACTTATGCCAGCCTCACACGCACACACACACACACACACACACACACACACACACACACACACACACACACACACACACACACACACACACACACACACACACACACACACACACACACCTTTCAGGTAAACTTATTCCAGAACTGTCATTATGGCATTATGTTGTGGTTTGTACACGGGCAGATCTCTGGAGGCCCTAACTCTGCCCTGGAGGACCTCAGTCCAGACCGGGGGAACATCACCATCCCACCTGGATGGGCTATGGTGGTCTTCAGCATCCTCATCCAGGATGACCAGGTACCCTGTCCTATTTCCTCCTTTTACATGTTATCACACCTTTCACCAGACAGCTCCACATCAAACACATGGATCATCTGAAGCTTTCTTTTGCTGGCTAAGTAAACCAGGAGTTACTAAACCATTGAGATAACATCTATTTACTGTATATATTTCTATATGGTAACACATCACTAAACCTTTTTTTCCCTGTCATCTCTCTCAGATCCCTGAGGATGACGAGGTGTTCACAGTAAAGCTGACGGGCGTGGCGGGCGGGGCACTCCTCAACCCCAACGGCAGCAGCGTGGAGCTGAAGATCCGTCGTAACGACAGCCCATTGCGCTTCTCCCTGTCCCTGGTGGCCGTGGCCGAGAACGCCGGGGTCATCTCCCTGACCGTGACCCGCGGCAGCCTGGCTGACCACGGCCGTCTGGTGGGCTCCGACGACACGGAGGTCTCTGTAGACTACGTGGTCGTCAGTGGCGAAGGGGCGGGCAGCGCCACACCGACAGTGGATTTTGTGGACCTGCAGACGGTGCACAGGGTGACGTTTCCCCCGCGGGTTTACGAGGTGCAACTGCTCTTCAGAGTCAACGATGACAAGGTGCCGGAGATCGCAGAGTCGTTCCAAGTGGAGCTGCTGGAGGAGACTGTGAGAGGAGATGCCGTGCTGATCCCTCCCAAAGCCATCCTGGTCACCATCGAACCCAATGACAAGCCACACGGGGTCCTGTCAATCAGCAGCAGCCCTCTCATTCAGCCAATCAGTATCAACGAGGATGTGACGGACAGGTGGGTTGAACTACAGTCAGGAGGAGAATGTCATTGGATCAGGTTGAAGTGTTTCACACAATTATCCCATTTTATTTTACATGCATGGAAAAACATGTACAATGCCATTTTTACATAATAGTTTCCAAACACATTGACACTCAAGTGTTTCTGTCTGTGCTATTCTCACAACCCCACCCCCTCTCATTCCAAAAGATTTGACGGTATCTCCGTTGTGAGGAACGGTGGGAACTATGGCGACGTCTCCGTCAACTGGACCATCAGTCGGAACTCCAGTGACCGCTCGCCCGTGTCAGATGACCTGAGCCCAGAAAGGGGCATGTTGCGGTTCAGGGCGGGTCAGATGAGTACGGCCCTGCTGTTGAACATCACAGCGGACAAGCTTCCAGAGGAGGCCGAGGCCTTCGTCCTCCGACTGCTGCCGGACACTGTGCAGGGAGGGGCCGAGGTGGACGAGCCTATGGAGGTCAGTCTGGCCTGGCCAATCACAATACAACTATAGATTAGGATTCTACTGCTTTTGATTGATTGATTGTCCAACAGTATGGTTCTATCATTTCAGTTTCTCTTCTAATACTAGAGTTTGAGGATTTGTTTTGTATACATCCAAAGGTTTTTCTAGTATTTCTTAATCAGATTTTATGTTCCGTTCTGTCATGATGCTGGTGTTTTGTGGAGCTCTGTGTTGGCTTTTTTGTTTATTTGCCATACCAGATAGATAGTTTGAGAAAGTTGCTGGTCTGGGAGCTTAGTGCCATGTCTAGCACAGGGCAGTGGCTGACTGAGAGAGAGAGAGAGACAGAGAGGGAAGGAGGGAGGGAGGGAGAAAGAGGGAGCAGGTCTACTACCCATGCCCTGCTGGGGAGGGTTGCGGTGGAGGGCGGCTCTTGTGGAAAACACATCTGCAGAGCCGTCCCCTACCCTCTGAAGGATGTGGTCATTTGTGTGTGCACGCCTGTGAGTGTGTGGGTGTGTGTGTGTTTATGGGTGTGTGTGTGTGTGTTTATGGGTGTGTGTGTGTGTGTTTATGGGTGTGTGTGAGTGGGTGTGTGTGTGTGTGTTTATGGGTGTGTGGGTGTGTGTGTTAGTGTGTGTGTGTGGGGGGGGGGGGTGTATGTGTGTCTGTGTGTGTGTGTGTGTCTCCCTCTCTCTCTCTCTATGTGTGTGTGTGTGTGCGTGTGTGTGTCTGTGTGTGTGTATCTGTGTGTGTGTGTGTGTGTGTGTGTGTGTGTGTGTGTGTGTGTGTGTGTGTGTGTGTGTGTGTGTGTGTGTGTGTGTGTGTGTGTGTGTGTGTGTGTGTGTGTGTGTGGCACTGCAATGTCTTTGTCACAGCTTCTCATCTTAGCTATGTGTGAAAGGAATGGCTACATCTAAACCTTGTTTATGTTTAATGCATTAGAACACACATACACAGACACACACACACACACACACACACACAGTGATTGGACTCTCAGCGTGTGGTATCTGCTGTCCGTATGTGTTTAGGGAATTCATTCAGAAGTGCTTGTAAGCATTAGAAGGAAAATCTTGTAGTTAATCACTGTATGTGTCAAGTTGATATAAATGATTTAGCACACAGTTCTAAATGCTGCAACACAGTCCTGGACAAATGACTACAGTATGTCCTAGTAAAAAAGCTAATGAAAACTATTTCAGCCCATTTAATTAAAGAGGATGCATCTCTAAAATTATCCCAGGGCTCCTTTTGATGACACGAAGTCTGATGTTTCTCCTCCTCTCCTTCCTCTCCTCCCTCCTTCCTCTCCTCACTCCTTCCTCTCCTCTCCTCTCCTTCCTCTCCTCACCTTCCTCTCCTTCCTCTCCTCTCCTTCCTCTCCTCGCCTTCCTCTCCTTCCTCTCCTCTCCTCTCCTTCCTCTCCTCACCTTCCTCTCCTTCCTCTCCTCTCCTTCCTCTCCTCGCCTTCCTCTCCTTCCTCTCCTCTTCTCTCCTTCCTCTCCTCACTCCTTCCTCTCCTCCCTCTTTCCTCTCCTCTCCTCCCTCCTTCCTCTCTTCCCTCCTTCCTCTCCTCCCTCCTTCCACAGATGGTGTTTTACATCCAGGACAGTGATGATGTGTACGGCCTGTTCCTCTTCCACCCCGAGAAGACCCAGACCATCCAGAGTCGACCCGACAGCCGCTTCCTGTCCCTCAGCTTTCTGCGGGAGGGGGGTACCCTGGGGGAGGTGGCCCTGTCCCTCACCGCCCTCTACATCCCTGCTGGGCCCGTGGACCCTGGGCTGGCCCGGGACAGGGTGCTGAACGCTAGCCGCTCTAGTACCGTGCTGTTCTCTCAGGGCCAGGACCAGGCCAGACTCACCCTGCCTATCCGCAACGACGCCTTCCTGCAAAACGGAGCCCACTTCCTTATCCAGGTGGGGTGAGAGGTCACAGATCAGACCTAGGATAACTATAGTTTTAACTATTCTTTGTGAAAAGTAATTTTTTCATCAGGGCACAAATAGTTACTTTGGAGATTAATACAGCTATTTGAATACAGATGTCAGGAAGTGACGACTTTTCAGAAACTATGAGATTGGCTGCCTTCAACTAATGGCAAAGCTGTATCTCAAATCAAATCAAATTGTATTTGTCACATGCGCCGAATTCAACAAGTGTAGACCTCACCGTGAAATGCTTACTTACAAGCCCTTAACCAACAATGCAGTTTTAATATTTACAAAATAAACGAAAGTTAAAAGTTAAAAAAGTAACACATAGAATAACAATAACGAGTCTATATACAGGGGGTACCGGTACCGAGTCATGGTGGAGGCTATATACATGGGGTACCGGTACCGAGTCAATGTGGAGGCTATATACAGGGGGTACCGGTACCGAGTCAATGTGGAGGCTATATACAGGGGGTACCGGTACCGAGTCAATGTGGAGGCTATATACAGGGGGTACCGGTACCGAGTCAATGTGGAGGCTATATACAGGGGGTACCGGTACAGAGTCAATGTGGAGGCTATATACAGGGGGTACCGGTACCGAGTCAATGTGGAGGCTATATACAGGGGTACCGGTACCGAGTCAATGTGCGGGGGTACAGGTTAGTCGAGGTAATTGAGGTAATATGTACATGTAGCAGTGGTGGAAAAAGTACCCAATTGTCATACTTGCATAAAAGTAAAGATACCTTAATAGAAAATGACTCAAGTAAAAGTGAAAGTCACCCAGTAAAATTCTACTTCAGTAAAAGTCTAAAAGTATTTGGTTTGAAATATGCATCAAAATAAGTATCAAAAGTAAAAGTATAAATCATTTCAAATTCCTTGTATTAGGCAAACCAGACGGCACCATTTTCTTGTTTTTTAAATATTTTACGGATAGCCAGGGGCACACTGCAACCCTCAGACATAAAGCATGTATTTAGTGTCTGCAGTAGGAACGACCAGTGATGTTCTCCTGATAATTGTGTGAATTAGACCATTTTCCTGTCCTGCTAACGAGTAATTTTGTCTCTCATGGGAAATGTATGGAGTAAAAAGTACATAATTTTCTTTAGGAATGTAGTGAAGTAAAAGTATAACGTTGTCAAAAATATAAATAGTAAAGTAAAGTACAGATACCCCCAAAAAACTACTTAAGTAGTACTTTCAAGTATTTTTACTTAAGTATTTTACATCACTGACATGTAGGTAGGGGTAAAGTGACTATGCATAGAACTGCATGTTAGAACTGCATCTGGTACTGCTTGTTGAAGATAGAAATAGAATGACTAGAGCACACACCATCTCCTATTCTATTCAATCTATCTGACAGTCATATTTGATCTACACAAAACATTTACATTTGAACATTCTGTAAATGTCGATTCTCCTGAATGTCCATTTCCCCAGGTGTACATAATCAAGTCAAACCACTTAACCAGTGCTATTTTGTACAGAGAAGTTTAAATAAGGTGCAACTACTGTGTCTTTTTCAACCACTGAAAAGGTTGAAAACGGCAATTCATTTTATGATACCTGAAAATACTGCAGAGAAATTCAAAGCCATTTGCAAACAGCATGTTGGGATGCTAAAACAATTTTGAACCGCTTTGTCCGTCTGAGGGTAAGTGTTCTCGTTTCAAACACACTATAACATCTTTAAAGGGGATAGTTTACCCAGAATGCAAACTAACATGATTTTCCACCGACCTTGGCTGTAGTTGATTTAATAAGAAGGTCGTTTTGGGATATTTCGTTTCCTTTCAACACATTCTAGGCATATTTTGTTACTGTTGGTTTTCTCAGTAACATATAACATTGAACTGTTTTTGTGTCTGCGTTAATATATTTGCTAGTAATTTTGAAGCTGTACAAGTAGTCTACTCTAATGTTGAAGTGATTCATGTATTTCATTCTAGATTATAGGCAATATTAAGACTCTTATCCAGGAGCCCTCCAAACCATGTGCTTATGATCATATTTTTGGACTAATTCAACCCATTGTTGTAGGGAGTTTTTCCTAGCCACCGTGCTTCTACACCTGTATTGCTTGCTGTTTGGGGTTTTAGGCTGGGTTTCTGTACAGGACTTTGAGATATCAGCTGATGTAAGAAGGGCTATATAAATACATTTGATTTGATTTGATTTAGTTGTTGGTTCTTCATCAAATATTTGACAGCCCATCAAATAAATGTTTTTTTTGTTTTCAAATAACTTGCATGTGTTCAAATACCTTCAAATCTTATTTGTTTATGAAGTGTGACCAAATATGATTTGTTTTTGAATATCAATGACATTTTTTTATTTTTAGTTGAAACTCTTTATAAACTATATTTGACTAGTATTTTGAAAGAATACAGCTGTTTTGTGCCCCGGTCTGTCACGGACAGCAACACTGTTTGGTCAAATACTGATCTAATCGTTGAAGCACTGTCACAGGGAGCTGGAGACACAAGTCTTACATGGGAGGTTTCATATACAGTAGATTAGAAGATCCATTTTGTTCAAATGTGAGAAGACATTAACTTAGCTCACGTGTGCTGCTGTATTCTAATGCTATTGGAAAGTTGTCAGCTACTCCAGCTCTGGGAAATGTTGGTTGGTTCTTGGTTTGGTCAAGCTTGTCCAGATACATGGTCCCTCATTTGCATGTGTGAGTGACTTGGACCTGAGAACTGTGGTCTGGCCCTTTGCCAGGGGATCTGTCCAACAGTCCAAACAAATAGCCCTCATCAAGCAACACATAAAAACAAACACTAAATGGAAGTACCTCCTTCATTTTCAATGGGTCCCAAACAGCTTTCTCACACACACACACACACACACACACATACACACACGCCCGCACTCACACACGCATGCCCGCACTCTCTCACACACACACACACACACACACACACACACACACACACACACACACACACACACACACACACACACACACACACACACACACACACACACACACACACACACAATGTCTGAAAGAAATTTTAACATTGTTTCCTTTTCCATTTGGAAAACAGAATGTCACATACTGGTATTAATGTTGAGTCATGTATTTCTGATGAAGATTTGTGCTTAATGATCATTGCTGTCTCTCTCTCAGCTGGACAGTGTGGACCTGGTCAGTATCAGCCCTCCGATCCCGTCTGTGAGTCCTCGCTTCAGAGGGGCGGTCAACCTCACCCTCACAGTCACCCCTGACATCGCAAATGGGGAGATTGGCTTTACCAGTAACACTACGGTGGTGGTGTATGAGCCAGAGGACACCAACACTAGCACGGTACGCTAACCCTCTGTCTGCATCAATGGCACACAAGTTAACATGCTAAACCTCTGTCTGCATCAATGGCACACAAGTTAACATGCTAACCCTCTGTCTGCATCAATGGCACACAAGTTAACATGCTAACCCTCTGTCTGCATCAATGGCACACAAGTTAACATGCTAACCCTCTGTCTGCATCAATGGCACACAAGTTAACATGCTAACCCTCTGTCTGCATCAATGGCACACAAGTTAACATGCTAACCCTCTGTCTGCATCAATGGCACACAAGTTAACATGCTAACCCTCTGTCTGCATCAATGGCACACAAGTTAACATGCTAACCCTCTGTCTGCATCAATGGCACACAAGTTAACATGCTAACCCTCTGTCTGCATCAATGGCACACAAGTTAACATGCTAACCCTCTGTCTGCATCAATGGCACACAAGTTAACATCATAACCCTCTGTCTGCATCAATGGCACACAAGTTAACATGATAATCCTCTGTCTGCATCAATGGCACACAAGTTAACATGCTAACCCTCTGTCTGCATCAATGGCACACAAGTTAACATGCTAACCCTCTGTCTGCATCAATGGCACACAAGTTAACATGCTAACCCTCTGTCTGCATCAATGGCACACAAGTTAACATGCTAACCCTCTGTCTGCATCAATGGCACACAAGTTAACATGATAACCCTCTGTCTGCATCAATGGCACACAAGTTAACATGATAATCCTCTGTCTGCATCAATGGCACACAAGTTAACATGCTAACCCTCTGTCTGCATCAATGGCACACAAGTTAACATGCTAACCCTCTGTCTGCATCAATGGCACACAAGTTAACATGCTAACCCTCTGTCTGCATCAATGGCACACAAGTTAACATGCTAACCCTCTGTCTGCATCAATGGCACACAAGTTAACATGGTAACCCTCTGTCTGCATCGATTTTGCGCTTTTGTGATGGCAATTTTTGGGGCAAAATCAGCAATTCCCCTCATATAACGCTAAAGTCTTTGAAACGCTACAGTCTTTGAAATGGAAAGATTATTGCTTCTTGTCATAAGTCAGTTTGTTCAAGTCTCTGTCTCTAATATGACTGCTGATGGTTGAGGGTTAAGATATTCTGCCCCCTGTTACAGGTGACCCTCAGCCTGCGGCGGGATGGGACAGATGGACAGGCTGTGGTATTCTGGAGCCTTCGACCAATCGGAGACAACCAGGCTGACGTCACCCCTGACGACCTGAAACCCCTGAGCGGCTCAGTGGTGTTCCTGACTGGACAGAGTGACGCGGTCATCAACGTCACCGTCATGGCCGACAACATCCCAGAGGTCAACGAGACCCTTCTCCTCACCCTGGACAGGTACTGCACTGCAACCCTGCGGAGCTTTGGTTGGCCAACATATTTTCATTCAGTTAATCAGTGGCAATGTGACTTCATAAGTGCCTGTGTCTGACTATGCTCTGTTTAGGTACCACACACCACACACCATTGCCATATGATATGTCCTACCTGGGGTTTGATTCAGTAGATTACTGGCCACTAGTTAATTTACTGAACAATACAAGGCTGTGATTAAAATTATAACAAAGAATCAATAGAGTCTATTCTAAGAATTGCTAATGTGAGCAGTGAGACCAGGGTGGCATGGGCTTTTAAGGAGAGCTCCTCCCCTACCCTTACCCTACCTCACCCCTACCCCTACCTCACCCCTACCCCTACCCTTACCTCTACCCTTACCCTACCTCACCCCTACCCCTACCCTTACCCTACCTCACCCCTACCCCTACCCTTACCTCTACCCTTACCCTACCTCACCCCTACCCCTACCCTTACCCTACCTCACCCCTACCCCTACCCTTACCTCTACCCTTACCCTACCTCACCCCTACCCCTACCCTTACCCTACCTCACCCCTACCCCTACCCTTACCTCTACCCTTACCCTACCTCACCCCTACCCCTACCCTTACCCTACCTCACCCCTACCCCTACCCTTACCTCTACCCTTACCCTACCTCACCCCTACCCCTACCCTTACCCTACCTCAACCCTACCCTTACCCTTACCCTACCTCACCCCTACCCTTACCCTACCTCACCCCTACCCCTACCCTTACCCTTACCCTACCTCACCCCTACCCCTACCCTTACCCTACCTCACCCCTAACCCTACCCTTACCTCTACCCTTACCCTACCTCACCCCTACCCCTACCCTTACCCTACCTCACCCCTACCCCTACCCTTACCTCTACCCTTACCCTACCTCACCCCTACCCCCACCCTACCTCCCCTCTCCTTACCCTACCTCACCCCTACCCCTACCCTTACCTCTACCCTTACCCTACCTCACCCCTACCCTTACCCTACCTCCCTTCTACCCTTACCCTACCTCACCCCTACCCCTACCCTACCTCAACCCTCCCCTCTCCTTACCCTACCTCACCCCTACCCTTACCCTTACCCTACCTCACCCCTACCCTTACCCTTACCCTACCTCACCCCTACCCTTACCCTTACCCTACCTCACCCCTACCCTTTCCCTTACCCTACATCACCCCTCCCCTCCCCTCTCCCTACCCTACCTCACCCCTACCCTTACCCTTACCCTACCTCACCTCACCTCACCCCTACCCTTACACTACCTCACTCCTACCCTTACCCTTACCCTACCTCACCCCTCCTCTCTCCTTACCCTACCTCACCCCTACCCTTACCCTTACCCTACCTCACCTCTACCCTTACCCTTACCCTACCCTACCCTACCTCACCCCTACCCTTACCCTACCTCACCCCTACCCTTACTCTTACCCTACCTCACCCCTACCCTTACCCTACCTCACCCCGACCCTTACCCTTACCCTACCTCACCCCGACCCTACCCTTACCCTTACCCTACCCCACCCCTACCCTTACTTTTACCCCTACTTCACCCCTACCTCTACCTTTACCCCTTACACTACCTCACCCCTATCCTTACCCTTACCCCTACCCTCCCCTACCCCTACCCTTGCCCTTTGCCCTACACTCACCCCTACCTCTACCCTTACCCCTACCCCTATCCCTTCCCCTACCCTTACCCCTTTCCCTTACCCCAATCCCTGCCTGTCATCTGTTATCCATGACCTTGTCTCTCTCTCCCTCCCTCCCACCCCTATCCTGCAGAGTGGAGACTGCGCGCTTTGTAGTGTACTTTGTGTAAGTGGAGAGGGGAGTGAGCCTGGACCCTTTGTGTGCTGTGAATCAGGACTTTCTCTGGGGAAAAGGGAGCACTTTAAGATTTCTGTGACCTTTGGTTGATGGGAGACGGGGTTGTTGTGGTGGTTGTTGTGGGAAGAGAGGGTGTGGGGAGTAAGGAGGGATCTTCTTTGTGTTGCACCTAATTTAACCATTCTTCCTGTAAAGAGATCAGTGTTTGTATGCATGCTGCACGTTGCCTGCAAGTGTTTGTTTGGAATGCTTTACACACAGGCTTCCTGCTGTGTGAGAGAGGCTTGGGGGGCCGCTGAGTGACAATGTTATTCAGAGCAGTCACAATAACAGGCCTCTCTGGTCATTACTGAACATGACACAATACAAGGAATTACTAGATGACAATATCTGGTGCAAGCTTTGAAGTGCATGTCCCCTACTATTTTGTCACTCCTTGTTGTTTTACACACACTCTTTGATGGTTTTAAAAGTCAACTGCAACCCCCATGCCCCTGGTATACAGTGCATTCGAAAAGTATTCAGACCACTTGACTTTTCCACATTTTGTTACGTTACAGCCTTATTCTAAAAAAAAATCCTCATCAATATACACACAATACCCCATAATGACAAAGCGAAAACAGGTTTTTAGAATTTTTCAAATATATTAAAATTAAAAACAGAAATACCTTATTTACATAAATATTCAGACCCCTTGCTATGAGACTCAAAATTGAGCTCAGGTGCATCCTGTTTCCATTGATAATCCTTGAGATGTCTCTTGATTGGAGTCCACCTGTGGTAAATTCAATTGACTGGACATGATTTGGAAAGGCACACAATAGTCTATATAAGGTCCCACAGTTGACAGACATGTCAGAGCAAAAACCAAGCCATGAGGTCGAAGGAATTGTTGTAGAGCTCCGAGAAGACAGGATTGTGTCGAAGCACAGATCTGGGGAAGGTTACCAAAAAATGTCTGCAGTATTGAAGGTCC
Source organism: Salvelinus alpinus (assembly GCF_045679555.1). Lineage (NCBI taxonomy): Eukaryota > Metazoa > Chordata > Actinopteri > Salmoniformes > Salmonidae > Salvelinus > Salvelinus alpinus. Next base: position 91,178,743 of record NC_092090.1, read on the forward strand.
CCAAGAACACAGTGGCCTCCATCATTCTTAAATGGAAGAAGTTTGGAACCACCAAGACTCTTCCTAGATCTGGCTGCCCAGCCAAACTGAGCAATCGGGGTATAAGGACCTTGGTCAGGGAGGTGACCAAGAACCCGATGGTCACTCTGACAGAGCTCCAGAGTGCCTCTGTGGAGATGGGAGAATCTTCCAGGAGGACAACCATCTCTGCAGGACTCCACCAATCAGGCCTAGATGGTAGAGTGGCCAGATGGAAGCCACTCCTCAGTAAAAGACACATGACAGCCCGCTTCGAGTTTGCCAAAAGGCACCTATACGACTCTCAGACCACGAGAAATTAGATTCTCTGGTATGATGAAACCAAGATTGAACTCTTTGGCTTGAATGCCAAGCGTCACATCTGCAGGAAACCTGGCACCATCCCTACGGTGAAGCATTGTGTTGGCAGCATCATGCTGTGATTATGTTTTTCAGCGGCAGGGACTGGGAGACTAGTCAGGATTGATGGAAAGATGAACAGAGAAAAGTACAGACATATCTTTAATAAAACCCTACTCCAGAGGGCTCAGGACCTCAGACTGGGGAGAAGAATGGGAAAAACTCCCCAAATACAGGTGTGCCAAGCTTGTAGCGTCATACCCAAGAAGACTCGAGGCTGTAATCGCTGCCAAAGGTGCTTCAACAAAGTACTGAGTAAAGGGTCTGAAAACGTATGTAAATGTGATATTTCAGTCTTGTTTTTTTACAAAAAGTCGAGGGGTCTGAATACTTTCCGAATGCACTGTAGAGGCCTGTGAGTTCCTTCATAGTCTAGTCACTGAGTTCCCCTCTGTGTTGCAGGACTAACGTTGAGAACCAGATCCTGAAGCCTGGCTTCACCCGTCGAGAGATTGTCATCGTGGAGAACGACGACCCAGGTGGAGTCTTTGAGTTCTCCTCCTTCTCCAGAGGACCCTGGTACATCAACGTACGTCTGACCCACACACTGAGATATATATCATGGTTGTTGATGCTCATCTGTTTCATCCACTGGACTGCATGTTGAAATGACCAACCAGGTCATTTTTGCGAAAGACCATGGCTCCAAAGCATCTCAGAGTAGAAGTGCTGATCTATAATCAGTTTAGCCTTTTATATCATAATGAATAAGAGGCAGGACCCGATCCTAGATCAGAACTCCTACTCTGAGACTTTTTCTAAATACGGTTAAATCAATGGCTAACCTACATCAAAAACAGCAACACTTCTGACCCATAGTTTGTTCCTTTTTTCTGCTCTGTGAACTTTGCCCTGTAGGAGGGTGAGGCGGTGGAGCTGCGTGTGATCCGGACCAAGGGGCAGCTGCTCAAACAGCTGGTGCAGTACGCCCTCATTCCCTCGGGCTACACAGAGTTCTACGGCGCTATCGGTATCCTAGAGTTCAAGCCCGGGGAGAGGGAGGTGCTGGTAGCACTGGTGGCACGGCCTGACGGGGTCCCCGAGGTACAGCTACACTGCTGTCTGGTGGCATGAATGGTATCATGTATGGCATCATGTATGGTATCATGTATGGTATCATGTATGGTATCATGTATGGTATCATGTATGGTATCATGTATGGTATCATGTATGGTATCATGTATGGTATCATGTATGGCATCATGTATGGTATCATGTATGGCATCATGTATGGCATCATGTATGGTATCATGTATGGTATCATGTATGGTATCATGTATGGCATCATGTATGGTATCATGTATGGTACCATACATCATGTATGGTATCATGTATGGCATCATGTATGGCATCATGTATGGTATCATGTATGGCATCATGTATGGTATCATGTATGGTATCATGTATGGTATCATGTATGGCATCATGTATGGCATCATGTATGGTATCATGTATGGCATCATGTATGGCATCATGTATGGTATCATGTATGGTATCATGTATGGCATCATGTATGGCATCATGTATGGTATCATGTATGGCATCATGTATGGCATCATGTATGGTATCATGTATGGCATCATGTATGGTATCATGTATGGCATCATGTATGGCATCATGTATGGTATCATGTATGGCATCATGTATGGCATCATGTATGGCATCATGTATGGCATCATGTATGGTATCATGTATGGCATCATGTATGGCATCATGTATGGCATCATGTATGGCATCATGTATGGTATCATGTATGGCATCATGTATGGTATCATGTATGGTATCATGTATGGCATCATGTATGGTATCATGTATGGTATCATGTATGGCATCATGTATGGTATCATGAATGGTATCATGTATGGTATCATGTATGGTATCATGTATGGTATCATGTATGGTATCATGTATGGTATCATGTATGGTATCATGTATGGCATCATGTATGGTATCATGTATGGCATCATGTATGGTATCAAGTATGGCATCATGTATGGTATCATGTATGGCATCATGTATGGTATCATGTATGGCATCATGTATGGTATCATGTACGGTATCATGTACGGTATCATGTATGGTATCATGTACGGCATCATGTACGGCATCATGTACGGTATCATGTACGGCATCATGTTTGGTATCATGTACGGTATCATGTACGGCATCATGTACGGTATCATGTATGGCATCATGTATGGTATCATGTATGGCATCATGTTTGGTATCATGTATGGTATCATGTACGGCATCATGTATGGTATCATGTATGGCATCATGTATGGTATCATGTATGGTATCATGTATGGCATCATGTATGGGATCCTATATGGCATCATGTATGGCATCATGTATGGTATCATGTATGGCATCATGTATGGGATCCTATATGGTATCATGTATGGTATCATGTATGGCATCATGTATGGTATCATGTATGGCATCATGTATGGCATCATGTATGGTATCATGTATGGTATCATGTATGGTATCATGTATGGTATCATGTATGGTATCATGTTTGGTATCATGTATGGCATCATGTATGGCATCATGTATGGTATCATGTATGGTATCATGTATGGCATCATGTATGGCATCATGTATGGTATCATGTATGGTATCATGTATGGTATCATGTATGGCATCATGTATGGTATCATGAATGGTATCATGTATGGTATCATGTATGGCATCATGTATGGCATCATGTATGGCATCATGTATGGTATCATGTATGGTATCATGTATGGCATCATGTATGGTATCATGTATGGCATCATGTATGGTATCATGAATGGTATCATGTATGGTATCATGTATGGCATCATGTATGGTATCATGTATGGTATCATGTATGGCATCATGTATGGTATCATGTATGGCATCATGTATGGTATCATGAATGGCATCATGTATGGTATCATGTATGGCATCATGTATAGCATCATGTATGGCATGGACGCCTCATCCTGACTGTTAGGGTGTCACTGGTCTTACAGTTTCCAGCTTGAATTGCCTTTGAAATTCATTTTTTTTGTTTCGATAGTTTACAGTATATGTGTTTGAGTGTAGAGCACGGTGGGCAGATTACAGTGTGACAGTCCTGTTATAGTGTGTGTGTGTGTGTGTGTGTGTGTGTGTGTGTGTGTGTGTGTGTGTGTGTGTGTGTGTGTGTGTGTGTGTGTGTGTGTGTGTGTGTGTGTGTGTGTGTGTGTGTGTAGCTGGACGAGACATTCTCGATGGTACTCAGCAGCTACAGCACTCCAACCAGTCGCCTTGGCAACCACCGAGAGGTCAACATCACGGTGCGCAGGAACGACGACCCCTTTGGGGTCATCGAGTTCATCCGTTCTGGACTGGCAGAGGCCATCAACGAGAGCAAAGGCTCCCAGTCTCACTCAGGTACAATGGAGCAGTGGAGGAACAGTGACTACCAACTATACAGCACTTTAGGACTATGTAGTATAACAAAATAAACGTAACAGGAAAACAGTTGTGATCATATTTGAAGTAATTTGAATTATTTAAAAGAGGATGCAGTAGAGAGATGATAAAGGAACTAATAGGATTGAGTGTATTGTATTGTGAACAGTGTGTTATGTTGTGGGTCTGCTTGGCAGTGGCCTATCCCGTGATGAGGAACAGGGGTCATTTCGGGAAGGTGTCAGTGTCCTGGGTCCTAGAGCCCCACATGTCAGCTGACGTCAGTCCCGTACAGGGATACATTGTGTTTGCTGAGGGGGAGTATATGAAAAACCTCACCCTCTTCTCTGTACCTGATGAGGTAAAGCTGTCTCTCAAACACAACGGTATCTGACCAACTACTACAATCAGGTCTCCTTGACATAATATACTGTGTGATTTATGTCAATAGAGTTTCATGATTTGGATGGTACTGTATCTTCCATCTTTTCTACACAATAGTGACAGTGTCTTGTTTCCCCATAAGATCCCAGAGGCAATGGAGAATTTCACCATCACTCTCCTTAATGCGACAGGGGGAGCAAGACTTGGGAACATACTCAACGCCAGCTTGCACATAAACAAAAACGATAACCCGATTTACTTTGCAGGTGAGGATCTCTTGTAATTGCATCATACTGTATGTTAAGCACTGGAGTTTTTTCAAGTTCAGCTGTGTATCGTCAGACATAAAGTGGATATGTCAAGTGACATATTTTTATGCCAAGTGACATTGTTTTTATGTCAAGTGACATAGTTTGTCAGTTGACATAAGGTGAGATAAGACTCTGTCTCTCTGTCCTTCAGAGCCTGTGGTTGTCAGGCTTCAGGAGGGGGGCGTGGCTAACTTCACCGTTTTGAGGGCTGGTCCGGCTGACTTTGTTGCCACGGTGATGTATCGCGTGGACTATGGCGAGGCGTCACCTCGTGACTTGGCCCCGCTGAGTAACAACACTGTGCTGGTGTTTGGCGTGGGACAATGGATGAAGAACATCTATGTAGTCGTGGAGGAGGACGACATACCTGAGACCGAAGAACCGTTCTATATCATTCTCTACAACACTACAGGTGTGGAAGGCTGACACGCTTTCTTTGCACTGAAACAGACAAGATATTTCTCCTGACCTCGTGATCTGAACAGGCAAAACTCTGAGCCCTAGTTTTAGCCAGTTGCTAGAATCTAGAATGTTGCCTGGTCTGTTCAGGTCACATGACCAGGAAACCCCCCTGGCCATTCTTATGTTTGATAACGTTCTATTCAATTACATTCTATACAATTACTCAATCTAATTTATACTCTCAATACAATAGCACAAAGTTACATGGGTCAAGTCATTTTGGAGGCAGCTGTAGTACGAATCAACCAGCCTCATTGCGTTGACTGTATTTCCATGTTTAGTAGCCAGTCTCTTTGACAGTTCTTTCTGTACATTGGTGAGGAACTGGGTTGATTAGCGTTGACTCTGAAATGCCCTCCTAATCCCAGGTTTTTGTGAAACAGACAGGGATGAAAGGCTGTGGGGGAACTTAATTACTGAACTCAGACTCACTCTGCAGGCTGCAGCACAAAGCCAGCCAGCCAGCCAGCTCACTACTCGCATATACGCATGGACCACTTTGATAGAAAATCCGCGTTGACTCACTCTGCTCCACTCCAAGCCTTAGTTTATAAGAGGACTCTTGTGTTTTTGTTGTTGTGGCGGACATCTGCATGCAGAACCCTGACCCTCTCTGCTGGGTTGCGGTGGTTACCGTGTGCTATGTTAATGAGAACACTCGTTCCTTTATGTTATGATATTTAGCATGACAATTACAATGTGGGTATTTCAAAGCAACCTCGTCTCTGTCTCTCTCTGTTTTCCTTATAAAAAGCGGAACCACATGCTGAGGACAGACTTAAAAGAGGTTATTTTAAAGAAGACATTTTCATGTCGTTTTTTTACCCAAAAAATAAATCAAGATGTTAAGTTCAAACAAGAACATCATATTATTTTGTCTGACTTGAACGATATTAAATGTTTCTCTCTTGTTCAGTAATTTGTTATTTAATAAAAACAGAGGGACATAGTTTTAACAGGCATTGTAAATGTTTTCAGTGACTGCATGCTTTGAAAGCGATTGGGTGAAAATATCTGACCTTGACACCCAGCAACTAACTGTGTAATTTCACATTGTGACCTGTGTGTGTGTGTGTGTGTGTGTGTGTGTGTGTGTGTGTGTGTGTGTGTGTGTGTGTGTGTGTGTGTGTGTGTGTGTGTGTGTGTGTGTGTGTGTGTGTGTGTGTGTGTGTGTGTGTGTGTGTGTGTGTGTGTGTGTGTGTGTGTACAGGTGACGCTGTTGTGTATGGGGCGGACACAGCAACAGTGGTGATTGAGGCCAATGATGAGGCCAACGGAATATTCTCCCTGGAATCGAGAGAGACGCCTGTGAAAGAGGGCAATACCAACAACTTCTAGTAAGGAACCCAAGCCCTAATACATCATACTGATGCTTACCCAGCCTCTGGAATAATTTAGCAGCTCTAACTAGAGCTGAGCAATTTGTGTTTTTTGAGATCAGTTTGGTTTCTGTTAAAATCACAGTTTTCGATTTCGGGTTTCAAAAATAGTTTAGAACATTAAATGCAAATGCATTATGTGGGTTGAATGCTGTAACACAGAATAAAACAGTCCCATGATGGTAGTCCCATTACTGCTTATCACTTATTAACCATCATTTATTCACGTTATTTTGTATATCACATGACTTATTTCAGTTGTTATGTATATTACATTAGTTTTATTTGATGACTTTATTATTTCATTCCAAGTCATCATCTCATCTCTACAGAGCTGCTGCCTACGCTGTCTGACAAAATCACTATTTTAGTAGTTCTTCAAAGTAAATAAGGCATACTTTTATGACTGCTGAATACCAACTATCAATCACTTAGATCATGTATTTTCAGATAGAGATACCTCACGAAGCAACTGCTCTCTATCCCTCTCAATCGCACATTCTCTGTATCTTCCTCTCCGTGCCTGCACGCCCCACACAGACCGGACAGTAGGCGCGCAACTCCCCACTAGATCGCACAGTTTGGTCTTGATCTGATTTGTCTCTAGAGAAACCAAACAAAATGGAATTCAAATAATTGAACCGATGTCAGTTGTATTAGTTAGTTAGTTGTATAAAAAAACTTGAAATTAGACATTTCTGTTAATCTCTCAGAACTAGATCTAACCAAACTTCTTGAGTTGATGATCCTAGCAACTGCTGTAATAATTTAATCCGGGGCTGTGTCAGTTTGGGTCCTTGGGGGCCGTAGTGTCTGTGGCACTCTTCTCTCTCAGTCCCTCATACAGTCCTTTCATCTCCTAGTGTTATCAGGGCCAGGGGACACTTTGGCAGCGTGACGGTGTTCTGGCGCCTTTATGCCAATGATACAGCCCTGGAGTCTGGTCATGAGTTCATCAACACCTCTGGCTCCATCACCTTCACCACGGGAGAGGAGACCAAGCCCATTGTCCTGCAGGCCATCTCAGACCAGCTCCCGGAGTTCAACGAGTTCTACGTCCTCAGACTCATCAACATCTCAGGTAGGGGAGGTGAGGGATGAGGCAGGTATGCTCCAGGTGAGTTATGTGGAAACAAAGCTGAAGTATCTTCTTGACTGGAACATCAACATCTGAGATTGCTACCCATGTTCTCTCAGTTGAAATGGGATAGTATGGGTTATTCCTGAATTACTCTGTGTCACATTACACATATTGTTGACATTAAAGCATTAACCATTTCCTTTCCGGTGATATTTCATAGGTGGTTACCCTGGCGAGGGTGGCCGATTGGCTACTACATCCCTCAATGCATCCGTCCTGATACCCTTCAACGATGACCCCTTTGGAGTGTTCGCCATAGCTGATGACAACCTGGACCAGGAAGTGGCTGAGGACGTCCTGTCAGAACTGGACATGTCTGATGTCACTTCCTTCAACATACTGCGGCGGCAGGGCACCTTCGGGGATGTGCGGGTTGCCTGGGAGATCGTATCTGACCGTTTCCCTCTCGGCCTCCCTCCTATGCAGGACCTCCTTCTCAGCGCCTTCTTCCCCAAGGAGGTGGAGCTCAGGCCCAACTCCAGGAGGCACCACTCAGGCACCGACGCCTGGCTCTTCTCGGGCCGCCAGGGGGCCTACGGCACCATCAGCCCAGAGGACGGGCTTGGCAACCTGGCTAACTTCACCTTCTCGGCCTGGCTGATTCCCAGGCTGGACACCAACGGCTTCATCGTGTCTAAGGGTAACAGTAACAGAACGTTGTACTATGGGGTGAAGGTCCAGACTAATGAGTCTCATGTGAGCGTGACGCTGTACTACACAGCCCTGGGGGCCAACTACACCCAGGTGGCCGGGACCACGGCAGAGAGGTTTGCGGAGGACAACGTGTGGCTCCATGTGGTGATCACGGCGGGTGATGGGATGATTGAGTTCTTCCTGGATGGGAACCTCATGCCCGGAGGGGTCAAGAGTCTAAAAGGAGAGGCCATCACTGACGGTGAGTCCCAAGAATGTAATTATCTCTTAAAGACAGGAGTCTTAATTCTTATTAAGACAGGATCTTATGGGAGTGTCTTGTTTACTGTAGGAGTTACAAACTGAACAGGGCTTCTACTCCACTAGCTAGAGTTCAATCCTCTTCCTGTAGCTATGACAACCACCTCAGTCCTGTAAAGGGCATATTATGTATCTGATTCTGCATAGTTCAATTATTTGAGTTAACGATAATAAAGGCATAGCTGTTAATTAAAGATGTCCAAAATGAAAAGTTTGAAAGGATTCTTATAGTTGTGTTATTGTGTAGGCCTAACCTAGACCCCCGACAACAGTAACTTTCATGAAGCCTCTCCACTGAGCTTCTTCACTCTCAGCAGAGACCTCACCATACTGTCAATGTCTTCATCAATCTGACGGCACTGGTGGTCTGTGAGTGAGCGCTGTGGGACCCTGCTCGTCTCCTCACTCTCTTGGCCCACATCTGGTCAGGGAAGCTCTAGTTAAAAAAACACTATGCATTCCTCCTCTCCCATTCCTCCTCTCCCATTCCTCCTCTCCCATTCCTCCTCTCTCCTTCCTCCGCTACCGTTCCTCCTCTCCTGTTCCTCCTCTCCCGTTCCTCCTCTCTCCTTCCTCCTCTCTCCCTCCTCCTCTCCCATTCCTCCTCTCCCATTCCTCCTCTCCCATTCCTCTCCCATTCTTCCTCTCCCATTCTTCCTCTCTCATTCCTCCTCTCTCATTCCTCCTCTCCCATTCCTCTTCTCCCAATCCTCCTCTCCCATTCCTCTCCCAATCCTCCTCGCCACTTCCTACTCTCCCATTTCTCCTCTCCCATTGCTCCTCTCCCATTCCTCTCCCATTCCTCCTCTCCCCTTCCTCCTCTCTCCTTCCTCCTCTCCCATTCCTCCTCTCCCATTCCTCCTCTCCCATTCCTCCTCTCTCCTTCCTCCTCTCCCATTACTCCTCTCCCATTCCTCCTCTCCCATTACTCCTCTTCCAAGCCTCCTCTCTCATTTCTCCTCTCCCATTCCTCCTCTCCCATTACTCCTCTCCCATTCCTCCTCTCCCATTACTCCTCTCCCATTCCTCCTCTCCCATTACTCCTCTCCCATTACTCCTCTCCCATTACTCCTCTCCCATTCCTCCTCTCCCATTACTCCTCTCCCATTCCTCTCCCATTCTTCCTCTCCCATTCTTCCTCTCTCATTCCTCCTCTCTCATTCCTCCTCTCCCATTCCTCCTCTCCCATTACTCCTCTCCCATTCCTCCTCTCCCATTACTCCTCTCCCATTCCTCCTCTCCCATTACTCCTCTCCCATTCCTCCTCTCCCATTACTCCTCTTCCAAGCCTCCTCTCTCATTTCTCCTCTCCCATTCCTCCTCTCCCATTCCTCCTCTCCCATTACTCCTCTCACATTACTCCTCTCCCATTCCTCCTCTCCCATTACTCCTCTTCCATTCCTCCTCTCTCATTTCTCCTCTCTCCTTCCTCCTCTCACATTCCTCCTTTCCCATTCCTCCTCTCCTATTGTTTGGACTTACAGAGACTCAGCAATGCTTGAGCGAGCGCTTAGCCACCACACTGCTGGACATTGTTACAGGCAGATGAAAGCTGGCTGCAGTTTTCGTTCTCCCCCAATAACTGAAGACAATTTGCTTTCTGTAGCCCCCCCCCACCCCCAATGACTCTTCTTGGGTTAACTTCAATCAAAGGGATATACATGTAAACAACAGACACGTCCCATACTGTCAACTCAAACAGTGTTCTATTGCTTTGTCTGAGGGCTTTGTTCATGGTCACCGTGGCGAGCTTCCTCTATTTGTCAATTTTTCTGCTGTTGAAATGCTCACTGGGGGTCTGTGTGTGTGTGTGTGGTGAGGGGGAGGGGCACTGTAGCATTAATGAATCAGTCTGGAATGGATACACTGTACAATACATGCTTGTCAGCTTCTCTGTATACAAAAATCATTTTGTTTGACAGCAGCATGATCACCTACTGCTTGATGTTTTTCTGAGTGTATTCTTCTACCTCCTGTGTGTGTTGCAGATTTAGCTCCGGTGCGGATCGGCTCGGACCCCTACGGAGAGGAGCGTTACACGGGCCTCCTGCAGGATCTGCGTCTCTACCACAGCAGACTGACTCGCTCAGAGATCCACGAGCTCCACGCGCAGTCCGCCAAGACGGACCTGATGAACATCTCTGGCTACCTGCAGTACAGGCAGGACGAGAGGCAGAAGGCCTTTGTGGTGAAGGTGCGGGACGACAAGGAGGAGGAGGGGGAGGAGGTGTTCTACTTGCAGCTGGTGGCGGCCCACGGGGGGGCGCGCCTCCCCCTCCCCCGCCCCACCGCCACCCTACGGGTGATGAAGAGTGACAACGCCAACGGCTTCTTTGGCTTCACCGGCACCTGCATACCAGACGTAAGACACACACACACACACACACACACGGGTCGCATTAGCTTTCGGAAATCTGCATTTTCAAAACGCAGAACATAAAAAATCTTAGTTTTGAACCATTTCACCTGGGTCTTATACTGAAAGTCAACAGTGTTTTTTTGCTTCAATAGAGTGATCAGGGGCAAGCAACTCGTTTTTCTTCACACAAAATACATTAGTGCAACACATTCGGCAGAAAGTACAATGCTATTTGGCTGGCAGCCACCCATACATTAACTTACATTAGCTCACAAGAACATTAACTTACAATGAAAAATTAAGGTATTTTTTTGCAAAAACTATGCATGGACTTCACATTTATAATAGTTATCATAGAAAGAATGTAGCCAGCTACATTTCCTGATGTTTTGCTTGAAGTTAATAAAAACTACACCGGATGAAAGTACCAGAGAAAAGTATCCTACACATCGGTCAGAGCGCTGTCTGGTGATCCAATGAGGAGCGCAAAGATATTTCATCCTGATGGAGAAGTGCAACTGAAGCACAAAATTAGTCCTTTTACATTCATGATTTCGTTTGAACCCTGATTGAAGCCGAGCAGAATTTACAATAAAAAGCATTTTAGATCTGCTTTTAAAAAAAACGCAGCAATATATTTCTTTTGCGTTTTATCTTTCCTTTTCTGCATGAAAAACTTACCTATCTTACCTGCTTTACAGTATAAATGAGACACTATTGACACTATCGAGATGAAATGTAGACCCCACTTGCCAACTGCAGTCATTCGTACAGCTCTGAACTTGACTAACACATCAGCAAAATGATGTAAGAAACACAGCACACTGGAGGACAGCACATTATTGTCACATTCTCTGACTAGCTTTCATCCAGCATGTACCCTGAGAATATGGATATTTGGTTACCTAGAAAGACATGTAATTGAAGCCAGTGGTTTGTGTGTCCTCGTGCATATTTAACCAGCGTTCACGCCTGGGTGGAGGAAGTGTGCGCTCAGCCCTTTAGAGAGACTGGACACATGGCATCTCTGATGGCTCCTCTCAGGTAGAGCAAAAGGTGATAGACCAGCCGTGTTCATTCCTGTGGAAGTAGAGTCCCAGTAGCACAACAGGTGGTAGACCAGGGAATGGCATTCCATCAGAACAAGGGTCCCTCTAATTCTGCATGGGGACAAAGGGACTCAGAGGCATGTGGGGCTATCGGGTGTCTCTTTGCAAATCACATCATGACTCTGCAGGAATTAGAGGAGGGCTGTCCATGAAAGCGCAAAGGTACATTTTTGGAATGAGTCGTGTCAGTCTTGAATTGATAACAAGTTTGTGATGTCTTGTCAGAGTTTGTCATCAAATTAAAGTTTGTTTACAATTTTGATGTGTGATGTGACAATATGGTTTAAAATGTCACAATGTCTGGTTGGTTTAGGGAGCATCATTAACAACCAGGCTCTGTGCCTGTCTTTTCTGTCTTTTCTCTATGGCCAGACGTCAGAGGAAGGCTCCACCATCTCCTGTGTTATTGAGCGGACGCGCGGGGTTCTGGACCACGTCTATGTGAACTACACGGTCACTCAGCTTAACTCAGACAGCCAGGCTCCGGCCCACCAGGACTTTGCCAATGCCAGCGGCTCGGTGCTCTTCCTTCCCGGTCAGCGCTCTGAGGTGTGGGGGAACAACCAGAGTTACACACACACACAGACACAGACACAGACACAGACACAGACACACACACACACACACACACACACACACACACACACACACACACACACACACACACACACACACACACACACACACACACACACACACACACACACACACACACACACACACACACACACACACACACACACAGACGGCTCTGGGAAGACTACCAATGCACTCCTCAATCACACATGAACCAGGGAAACCCCACTGAACAATGAGCATGCTCCTTGGTACACCTGTAGAGTAACACTATATACACACACACACACACACACACACACACACACACACACACACACACACACACACACACACACACACACACACACACACACACACACACACACACACACACTGTACATACACTCACACACATGCATGCACACAAACACACTGAAAGGTCAGACAAACAAGTCAGGAGAAATGTTTTACCATTCATCTACATTTCTGGCCATATTTCATCCCAGAAAACTATTTTCTTCCACTCAGTAGTGTTGTTAACTTCTAGCCCCACCTAGTGGCTGAGAGGAATATGTTGTTCTGGTCAACGGTGTTTGCTAATGATTAGGCTTAGCTTCAAATCCACTCCAGACACTACAGCCTGCAAACAAATACATTATGAATATCCACACATATCTACGCAGTTAATTTTAGATTGAAATCTTGACTATCTCTCATGTGTTATGACATCATCTCCCTGCGACTCCCAGGTCCTGAACCTGCTGGTGTTGAATGATGACACCCCTGAGTTCGCAGAGTCCTTCCAGGTCACTCTGGTGTCAGCAGAGTCAGGCGATGGGAAGCCAGGCTCCACCCCCACCAGTGGGCCCAGCATCAATCCTGACAACTCAGCTACCAGTGTCACCGTCATGGCCAGCGACCATCCCTACGGTGCAGGGAGAGACACACAAACACACACACCCCTGTGGCACCCCAGTAGAACCTCAAACTGATATTCACATCAAACTGCCTCATGCCAATTCTCATCCAGAGTACATGAATCAAGAACTGCAGATATCTGTAAAAACACATAGTTGACAAACACAAGAAGTTCTGCTTATAAGCTGTTGGAAATAGGTTCAGTTTGTGGCATAATGTAAAAACACTGTAGCAAACTGCTGTTGGTGTGAGTCAATCATTAACTGTTGATATACATTTGTCACAGACACAATTAGATCACTCATAGTTATGGATGTTCCCGTTTTATGAATGTATCAGTAATATGTCATGTATTGATCCCCTCGCTGATCGTCTCTGACCAGGCTTATTGTTCTATGAAGCTAGATGAGCAGCTGTTGTGAGTACTGGTCTCCCTCTCTCCCAGGTCTGCTCCAGTTCCAGCGGAGCCTGCCGGCTGAGGGCATAATCCGCCCGGCAAGAGAGCCTGCCCACGTCACGGTCAACGAGGATGATGGCGAGGTTCGCCTGCTGGTGGCCAGGGCCCAAGGCCTCCTGGGAAGAGTCATGGTCGGCTACAGGACCTCACCGTTTACCGCCGCCAGCCCCGAGGACTATGAGGTAATTTCCTGCCATCCTTGTACTGTAGATCAGCATCTCAGACAGACACAGGGATGGATGGTCACTTGACCATTTTTCCAAAAAAATCTCCTAATACATGAATGATGCATGATTTATGATTTAGGAATGTGTGTTTAGATATGATTTTACCCGTAAGAACGTCCTATTCGATACTAATACTTGGCTATCTGCTGCGCTTTTATTTTGAAAAGATTAAGAGAATAATATGGCATACCCTACATAATGTTTGAGTCACCAGACTAACTCTTTTGATGGCTGTTTGATAGGTTGTCACTAGACTAACTCCTTTGATGGCTGTTTGATAGGTTGTCACTAGACTAACTCCTTTGATGGCTGTTTGAGAGGTTGTCACTAGACTAACTCCTTTGATGGCTGTTTGAGAGGTTGTCACTAGACTAACTCCTTTGATGGCTGTTTGAGAGGTTGTCACTAGACTAACTCCTTTGATGGCTGTTTGATAGGTTGTCACTAGACTAACTCCTTTGATGGCTGTTTGAGAGGTTGTCACTAGAATAACTCCTTTGATGGCTGTTTGATAGTGAGCTTGTGCTAACTCCCCAAGCTAACCCCTTGTTCCCTACCTACTCTGCCTGCACCTGTTCCATGGCCCATACAGGACTCAGACGGCATGCTAGACTTCTTGCCAGGAGAACGCTTCAAGTACATCAGTGTGACCGTCATAGACAACCCCGTCCCTGAGTTGGACAAGGTGTTCAGAGTGGAGCTCTACAACCCTGACGGAGGAGGTAAAACAAATACCATTGATTGATTGATCGTCCAATTGGTGATGATCTTCTTACCACCTCTTCTCTTGTTTCTGATCATTGTAAATAGTCCACCTTCCTATCCTGTAATCATATCTTTCAGTGTTTCCCATCCCTGAAATCCTGCTCTAACTGATCCTTTGCCTGTGTTCTGCAACTTTGTGTGCTCCCGTGTGTTCCCGTGTGTTCCCGTGTGCTCCCGTGTGCTGTACTCTGGTGTGCTCCTAAAGTGGGTCAGTTCCTTCGAAGTGAAGGCAGTGGCAGTGGAGAAAGTGACACTGACTTCTTCCTCTTGTCCTCTCACCACCGTGGTAAGACCACCTCCCCTACACCTCCCTCCAAATACCTCCCGTCCTTTTAGACTGTCCCTCTCCTCCTAAGCATATGTATATATTGTTGGGAGAGGTGTTAAGTCCTCTGTAGTTCTTACCCTACTCTGATAAGGCCAGGCTCTGTGTGTGTGTGTGTTTGCACGCTTGCGTGCATGCGCTTGTCTTCGCGTGCTTACGCCTCAATGTGTGCCTTTGTATGCGTGTGCGTGTGTGCTTGCGTGCCTTCGTGTGTGTGTGTGGAATTAAAATTTCAATGGGTCCAGTGAGCAGTGACCGGGGAGAGGGATGTGGGAAAAGCAAATAGGCATTCTATTGAGATGAGGGTAGCAGTGGTCAGTGGTGAACAGAAAATGTCCCAGATCCCAGGGATCATTGTTTCTCTGTAGGGGTTCACCCTCTACCTTATTAAAAACCCACAATGCACTGCAGTGTTCAGGACTAGCATTTCAAGAGGATCAATAGGATTCAATTGGAATTCAGTTCTACACAGTGTGGCACAATAGGAAGCAGTCATTGATTTTTGGCTATGAAAATAATGACAGGGTTTACAGTGTGTGCTACTCCCCTGGCTGTCACACGTTGTGTTGTCCCTATAGTTAAACACCTGTATGTCTTTCTAGCCAGCTTGGGAGTTGCCTCCCATATCACTGTGACCATCGCTGCCTCTGACGACGCACACGGAGTGTTTCAGTTCAGCCTGGACTCTCTGTCTGTCAATGGCACTGAGCCTGAGGAGGGACGCAGCATTGTGCTGCTGCAGGTCAGTGTGTGTTTGTGTGTGTCTCTGTGTGTATCTCTGTGTTTCAGTGTGTGTGTGTGTGTGTGTGTGTGTGTGTGTGTGTGTGTGTGTGTGTGTGTGTGTGTGTGTGTGTGTATCTCTGTGTTTCAGTGTGTGTGTGTGTATCTCTGTGTTTCAATGTGTGTCTCTGTGTGTATCTCTGTGTTTCAGTGTGTGTGTGTGTGTGTGTGTGTGTGTGTGTGTGTGTGTGTGTGTGTGTGTGTGTGTGTGTGTGTGTGTGTGTGTGTGTGTGTGTATCTCTGTGTTTCAGTGTGTGTGTGTGTATCTCTGTGTTTCAATGTGTGTCTCTGAGTGTATCTCTGTCTGTCTGTGTGTGTGTGTGTGTGTGTGTGTGTGTGTGTGTGTGTGTGTGTGTGTGTGTGTGTGTGTGTGTGTGTGTGTGTGTGTGTGTGTGTGTGTGTGTGTGTGTGTGTGTGTGTGTATCTCTGTGTTTCAGTGTGTGTGTGTGTATGTGTCTCTGTGTGTATCTCTGTGTTTCAGTGTGTGTGTGTTTACTCTACTCTCTCTCTGGGCCCCCCCTCTAACCATCTCAGGTGATGCGGTTGTTTGGTGCCTTGTCCAACGTAACTGTATTCTGGGAGGCTGATGTCAGCTCTGAGGAAGACCTCATCAGCAGGGCCGGGAACATCACCTTCCACGTGGGCCAGACCAGGGGGGAGATTGAGCTCCAGGTGGCCCAGGACGAGGTGCCGGAGCTGGACAAGAGATTCGGTGTGTCCCTAGTCAACGTCTCCCATGGGCGTCTGGGTGTGAGGACTGAGGCCACTGTGACCGTGCTGGCCAGTGACGACCCCTATGGAGTGTTTGTGTTCTCGGAGAGCAGCAGGCCGGTCCGCCTGCCTGAGGGCCACACCCTGGTCACCCTCACCATCTACAGGCAGAGGGGGCTGATGGGAAGGGTGCGCGTTACGTACGGGACCCTGAGTGAGGCTGACGCCGCCCCCTTCATGACCCCGGGGGTGGGCCGGGCCAACGAGGGGAATGACTTTGTCCCCCTCCTGGAGTCGGTGGTGTTCACAGCCAATCAGAGTGAGGCTAAAGTAACCCTTCGAGTGCTGGATGATGAAGAGCCTGAGAGGGATGAGTCTGTATTCATGGAGCTGATCAGTGTCAATCTCATAGGAGGAGGACAGCATGAGAGATTAAGTAAATCACTGCAACATGTTCACATCACAACTATGAATATCCAGCCTTATACATGGTCAACATACGATATATATATATACACATACATACATACATATATATATACACTACATATACAAAAACGAATATATATACAGTATATATATATACATATACAAACACTATATTTACTATCTTTCAAAAGTTTGGGGTCACTGAGAAATGTCCTTGTTTTTGAAAGAAAAGCAATTTTTTTGTCCATTAAAATAACATAAAATTGATCAGAAATACAGTGTAGACATTGTTAATGTTGTAAATGACTATTGTAGCTGGAAACCGCAGATTCTTTATGGAATATCCACATAGGCGTACAGAGGCCCATTATCAGCAACCATCACTCCTGTGTTCCAATGGCATGTTGTGTTAGCTAATCCAAGTTCATAATTTTAAACGGCTAATTGATCATTAGAAAACCCTTTTGCAATTATGTTAACACAGCTGAAAACTTTGTGCTGATTAACTTCTCTGCGCTACGGATCCCTTTAGCGGGATAATTTTCCTAAACAACCGCTGAATTGCAGGGCGCAAAATATTACAAAAAATATTTATAATCATGCAATCACAAGTGAAATATACCAAAACACAGTTTAGCTTGTTGTTAATCCACCTATCGTGTCAGATTTTGAAAATATGCTTTGCAGCGAAAGCAATCCAAGCTTTTGTGAGTGTATCAATCAATGCTAGAACAGCTAGCCCCAAATTAGCATGGTCACGAAAGTCAGAAAAGCAATAAAATGAATCGCTTACCTTTGATAATCTTCGGATGTTTGCACTCACGAGACTCCCAGTTACACAATAAATGTTATTTTTGTTCG
Organism: Salvelinus alpinus; assembly: GCF_045679555.1. Taxonomy (NCBI): domain Eukaryota; kingdom Metazoa; phylum Chordata; class Actinopteri; order Salmoniformes; family Salmonidae; genus Salvelinus; species Salvelinus alpinus. The sequence continues at coordinate 91,196,737 of NC_092090.1, forward strand.
ATAAATATTACTTTTATAACAAAAAAACGCCATTTGGGTTGCGCGTTATGTTCAGAAAACCAAAGCCTCGTTCCGTTCGACGAAAATTCCAAAAAGTATCCGTAATGTTCGTGTCAAATGTCAAATGTTTTTTATAATCAATCCTCAGGTTGTTTTTAACAAACATAATCGATAATATTTCAACCGGACCGTAACCTATTCAATAAAAGAGAGAAAGAAAATGGAGAGCTACCCTTCTTGCGCGCAGGAACTAATCAAAGGACACCTGACTACTTTTGAAAAATCTCGCTCATTTTTCAAAATAAAAGCCTGAAACTATGTCTAAAGCCTGGTCACAGCCTGAGGAAGCCATTGGAAAAGGAATCTGGTTGATACCCCTTTCATTGGAAGAAAGACGGGCAAGGAAACACAGATTAAATCACTTCCGGGATAGATTTCCTCAGGTTTTCTCCTGCAGAAACAGTTTTGTTATACTCACAGACAATATTTTGACAGTTTTGGAAACTTTGGAGTGTTTTCTATCCTAATCTGTAAATTATATGCATATTCTACGATCTGGACCTGAGAAATAGTCCGTTTACCTTGGGAACGTTATTTAAAAAAATAAAAAATCTGACCCCTAGCGTCAACAGGTTAAAGAAGCAATAAAACTGGCCTTCTTTAGACTAGTTGAGTGTCTGGAGTATCAGCATTTGTGGGTTCGATTACATGCTCAAAATGACCAGAAACAAAGACCTTTCTTCTGAAACTTGTCAGTCTATTCTTGTTCTGAGAAATGAAGGCTATTCCATGCGAGAAATGTGTTCTACTCCCTTCACAGAACAGCGCAAACTGTCTCTAACCAGAATAGAAAGAGGTGTGGGAGGCCCCGGTGCACAACTGAGCAAGAGGACAAGTACATTAGAGTGTCTAGTTTGAGAAACAGACGCCCTACAAGTCCTCAACTGGCAGCTTCATTAAATAGTACCCGCAAAACACCAGTCTCAACGTCAACAGTGAAGAGGCGACTCCGAGATGCTGGCCTCTGTACGCCTATGTAGATATTCCCCATGAAATCTGCCGTTTCCAGCCACAATAGTCATTTACTACATAAAGAATGTCTACACTGTATTTCTGATCAATTTTATGTTATTTTAATAGGCAAAAAATTTGCTTTTCTTTCAAAAACAGGGAAATTTCTAAGTGACCCCAAACTTTTGAACGATAGTGTACATGCATTATATATACATACATTCATTCACTATATACAGTGGGGAGAACAAGTATTTGATACACTGCCGATTTTGCAGGTTTTCCTACTTACAAAGCATGTAGAGGTCTGTAATTTTTATCATAGGTACACTTCAACTATGAGAGACGGAATCTAAAACAAAAATCCAGAAAATCACATTGTATGATTTTTAAGTCATTAATTTGCATTTTATTGCATGACATAAGTATTTGATACATCAGAAAAGCAGAACTTAATATTTGGTACAGAAACCTTTGTTTGCAATTACAGAGATCATACGTTTCCTGTAGTTCTTGACTAGGTTTGCACACACTGCAGCAGGGATTTTGGCCCACTCCTCCCTACAGATCTTCTCCAGATCCTTCAGGTTTCGGGGCTGTCGCTGGGCAATACGGACTTTCAGCTCCCTCCAAAGATTTTCTATTGGGTTCAGGTCTGGAGACTGGTTAGGCCACTCCAGGACCTTGAGATGCTTCTTACGGAGCCACTCCTTAGTTGCCATGGCTGTGTGCTTCGTGTCGTTGTCATGCTGGAAGACCCAGCCACGACCCATCTTCAATGCTCTTACTGAGGGAAGGAGGTTGTTGGCCAAGATCTCGCGATACATGGCCCCATCCATCCTCCCCTCAATACGGTGCAGTCGTCCTGTCCCCTTTGCAGAAAAGCATCCCCAAAGAATGATGTTTCCACCTCCATGCTTCACGGTTGGGATGGTGTTCTTGGGGTTGTACTCATACTTCTTCTTCCTCCAAACACGGCGAGTGGAGTTAGACCAAAAAGCTCTATTTTTGTCTCATCAGACCACATGACCTTCTCCCATTCCTCCTCTGGATCATCCAGATGGTCATTGGCAAACTTCAGACGGGCCTGGACATGCACTGGCTTAAGCAGGGGGACCTTGCGTGTGCTGCAGGATTTTAATCCATGACGGCGTAGTGTGTTACTAATGGTTTTCTTTGAGACTGTGGTCCCAGCTCTCTTCAGGTCATTGACCAGGTCCTGCCGTGTAGTTCTGGGCTGATCCCTCACCTTCCTCATGATCATTGATGCCCCACGAGGTGAAATCTTGCATGGAGCCCCAGACCGAGGGTGATTGACCGTCATCTTGAACTTCTTCCATTTTCTAATAATTCCGCCAACAGTTGTTTCCTTCTCACCAAGCTGCTTGCCTATTGTCCTGTAGCCCATCCCAGCCTTGTGCAGGTCTACAATTTTATCCCTGATGTCCTTACACAGCTCTCTGGTCTTGGCCATTGTGGAGAGGTTGGAATCTGTTTGATTGAGTGTGTGGACAGGTGTCTTTTATACAGGTAACGAGTTCAAACAGGTGCAGTTAATACAGGTAATGAGTGGAGAACAGGAGGGCTTCTTAAAGAAAAACTAACAGGTCTGTGAGAGCCGGAATTCTTACTGGTTGGTAGGTGATCAAATACTTATGTCATGCAATAAAATGCAAATTAATTATTTAAAAATCATACAATGTGATTTTCTGGATTTTTGTTTTAGATTCCGTCTCTCACAGTTGAAGTGTACCTATGATAAAAATGACAGACCTCTACATGCTTTGTAAGTAGGAAAACCTGCAAAATCGGCAGTGTATCAAATACTTGTTCTCCCCACTGTATATGTACGCTATATATACATACACTATATATATATATGTATATATATACATTCACTATATTTAAACACTATATATATATATATATACAGTTGAACTCGGAAATTTACATACAGTTAGGTTGGAGTCATTAAAACTCGTTTTTCAACCACTCCAGAAATTTCTTGTTAACAAACTATAGTTTTTGCAAGTCGGTTAGGACATCTACTTTGTGCATGACACAAGTAATTTTTCCAACAATTGTTTACATACAGATTATTTTACTTATAATTCACTGTATCACAATTCCAGTGGGTCAGAAGTTTACATACACTAAGTTGACTGAGCCTTTAAACAGCTTGGAAAATTCCAGAAAATGATGTCATGGCTTTAGAAGCTTCTGATAGGCTAATTGACATAATTTGAGTCAATTGGAGGTGTTTCTGTGGATGTATTTCAAGGCCTACCTTCAAACTCAGTGCTTCTTTGCTTGACATCATGGAAAAATCTAAAGAAATCAGCCAAGACCTTAGAAAAACAATTGTAGATCTCCACAAGTCTGGTTCATCCTTGGGAGCAATTTCCAAATGCCTGAAGGTACCACATTCATCTGTACAAACAATAGTACACAAGTATAAACACCATGGGACCACGCAGCCGATATACCGCTTAGGAAGGAGATGCGTTCTGTCTCCTTGAGATGAACATACTTTGGTGTGAAAAGTGCAAATCAATCCCAGAACAACAGCAAAGGACCCTGTGAAGATGCTGGAGGAAAACGGTACAAAAGTATCTATATCCACAGTAAAACAAGTCCTATATCGACATAACCTCAAAGGTCGCTCAGCAAGGAAGAAGACACTGCTCCAAAACCGCCATAAAAAAGCCAGACTACGGTTTGCAACTGCATATGGGGACAAATATCATACTATATCATACCTGTCCTCAGGTTTGATGGAACAAAAATAGAACTGTTTGGCCATAATGACCATTGTTATGTTTGGAGGAAAAAGGGGGAAGCTTGCAAGCCGAAGAACACCATCCCAACCGTGAAGCACAGGGGTGGCAGCATCATGTTGTGGGGGTGCTTTGCTGCAGGAGGGACTGGTGCACTTCACAAAATAGATGGCATCATGAGGGAGGGAAATTATGTGTATATATTGAAGCAACATCTCAAGACATCAGTCAGGAAGTTAAAGCTTGGTCGCAAATGGGTCTTCCAAATGTACAATGACCCCAAGCATACTTCCAAAGTTGTGGCAAAATGGCTTAAGGACAACAAAGTCAAGGTATTGGAGTGGCCATCACAAAGCCCTGACCTCAATCCCATAGAACATTTGTGGGCAGAATTGAAAAAGCGTGAGCGAGCAAGGAGGCCTACAAACCTGACTCAGTTACATGAAAAAAATAAAAGCTGAAATAAATCATTCTCTCTACTATTATTCTGACATTTCACATTCTTAAAATAAAGTGGTGATCCTAACTGACCTAAGACAGGGACGTTTTACTAGGATTAAATGTCAGGAATTGTGAAAAACTGAGTTTAAATGTATTTGGCTAAGGTGTATGTAAACTTCCGACTTCAACTGTTCACTATATATACTAAAGTATGTGGACACCCCTTCAAATTAGTGAATTCGGCTATTTCAGCCACACACGTTGCTGACAGGTGTATAAAATCGAGCACACAGCCATGCAATCTCCATAGACATACATTGGCAGTAGAATGGCCTTACTGAAGAGCTTATTGACTTTCAACATGGCACGGTCATAGGATGCCACCTTTCCAACAAGTCAGTTCGTCAAATTTCTGTCCTGCTACAGCTGCCCCGGTCAACTGTAAGTGCTGATTTTGTGAAGTGGAAACGTCTAGAAGCAACAACGTCTCAACCACAAAGTGGTAGACCACACAAGCTCACAGAACGGTACTGCCGAGTGCTGAAGCGTATAAAACTCGTCTGTCCTCGATTGCAACACTCACTAACGAGTTCCAAACTGCCTCTGGAAGCAACGTCAGCACAATACCTGTTCATCGGGAGCTTCATGAAATTGGTTTCCGCAGCCGGGCTCTCCATGCGCAATGCCAAGCATCGGCTGGAGTGTTGTAAAGCTCGCCGCCGTTGTAAATAATAAATTGTTCTTAACTGATTTGCCTAGTTAAATAAAGGTTACATTTTTTAAATAAAAAAATACATTTAAAAAAGCTTGCCGCCATTGGACTCTGGAGCAGTGGAAACGCGTTCTCTGGAGTGAGGAATCACTCTTCACCATCTGGCAGTCCGACGGAAAAATCTGGGTTTAGCAGATGCCAGGAGAACGCTACCTGACCCAATGCATAGTGCCAACTGTACAGTTTGGTAGAGGAGGAATAATGGGGCTGTTTTTCATGGTTCAGGCCCCTTAGTTCCAGTGAAGGGAAATCTTAACACTACAGCATACAATAACATTCTAGACTATTCTGTGCTTCCAACATTGTGGAAACAGTTTGGGGAAGGCCTTTTCCTTTTATTTCAGCATGACAAGGCCCCCATGCACAAAGCGAGGTCCATACAGAAATGGTTTGTCGAGATCTGTGTGGAAGAACTTGACTGGCCTGCACAGAGTAGTGACCAAAGTAGTGACCCAATCGAAAACCTTTGGGAATTGGAACGCCGACTGCGAGTCAGGCCTAATTGCCCAACATCAGTGCCCTACCTCACTAATGATCTTGTGGCTGAATGGAAGCAAGTCCTCGCAGCAATGTTCCAATATCTAGTGGAAAGCCTTCCCAGAAGAGTGGAGGCTGTTAAAGGAGAAAAGTGGGGACCAACTCCATATTAATGCCCTTGATTTTGGAATGAGATGTTCGAAGAGCAGGTGTCCACATACTTTTGGTCATGTAGTGTATGCAGCTGGACTAGGGATATTGTTTTTTGTCAAACCATACAGTTTCTTCTCTTTCCTAGTTGTCCAGTCTCCTCGTCTTGGTCCGAAGGCAGAGATCGTGGCCCAGGTCATATTAGAGGCCAGTGATGACGCCTTTGGGTTTCTGCAGCTGTCCGCCCCTGCCGTCAACGTGGCCGAGAACTATGTTGGACCCATTATCAATGTCACACGCATTGGGGGAATTTTTGCTGACGTATCTGTGAAGTTCAGAGCTGTACCAATGACTGCCAGAGTTGGTCAGTGTGGTCTACATCATCTCAATAGTATCAATAGTGACTCATATAAACTGTATAGCAGGGACTGTGTGTGTGTGTGCAAGCGTGCGCAAAGTGTATGTAACAAATTGTGTGTGTCTAACAATGTGTGTGTCAACCCAGGTGACGACTACAGCGTAGCGTCCTCTGACGTGGTTCTCCTGGAGGGGGAGACCAGTAAGCCAGTTCCCATCTACATCATTGATGATGTGATTCCTGAGCTGGAGGAGACCTTCCGCATCGAGTTGCTCAACGTCACCACAGGGGGTGCTAAACTGGGGGTGCTCACCCGCACCATCATCACCATCCTGCCCTCCGACGACCCCTTTGGGGCCTTTGGTTAGCTCACGTCTCTCTCCTCTCCAACACAGACATGCCCTCACGTACGTGCATGTATACTAGTCAATATAGTTCTAGAATGTGAGGGAAAAAAATATTTGATCCCCTGCTGATTTTGTACGTTTGCCCACTGACAAAGAAATGATCAGTCTACAATTTTAATGGTAGGTTTATTTAAACAGTGAGAGACAGAATAACAACAACAAAAAACAGAAAAACGCATGTCAAAAATGTTACAAATTGATTTGCATTTTAATGAGGGAAATAAGTATTTAAGTATCAATCAGAAAGATTTCTGGCTCCCAGGTGTCTTTTATACAGGTAACGAGCTGAGATTAGGAGCACACTCTTAAAGGGAGTGCTCCTAATCTCAGCTTGTTACCTGTATAAAAGACACCTGTCCACAGAAGCAATCAATCAATCAGATTCCAAGCCCGCAAGGTCCCCCTGCTCAAGAAAGCACATATACATGCCCGTCTGAAGTTTGCCAATGAACATCTGAATGATTCAGAGGACAACTGGGTGAAAGTGTTGTGGTCAGATGATACCAAAATGGAGCTCTTTGGCATCAACTCAACTCGCCGTGTTTGGAGGAGGAGGAATGCTACCTATGACCCCAAGAACACCATCCCCACCGTCAAACATGGAGGTGGAAACATTAGGCTTTGGGGGTGTTTTTCTGCTAAGGGGACAGGACAACCACTGCATCAAAGGGACGATGGACGGGGCCATGTACCGTCAAATCTTGGGTGAGAACCTCCTTCCCTCAGCCAGGGCATTGAAAATGGGTCATGGATGGGTATTCCAGCATGACAATGACCCAAAACACACGGCCAAGGCAACAAAGGAGTGGCTCAAGAAGAAGCACATTAAGGTCCTGGAGTGGCCTAGCCAGTCTCCAGACCTTAATCCCATAGAAAATCTGTGGAGGGAGCTGAAGGTTCGAGTTGCCAAACGTCAGCCTCGAAACCTTAATGACTTGGAGAAGATCTGCAAAGAGGAGTGGGACAAAATCCCTCCTGAGATATGTGCAAACCTGGTTGCCAACTACAAGAAACGTCTGACCTCTGTGATTGCCAACAAGGGTTTTGCCACCAAGTACTAAGTCATGTTTTGCAGAGGGGTCAAATACTTATTTCCCTCATTAAAATGCAAATCAATTTATACAATTTTTGACATGTGTTTTTCTGGATTTTTTTGTTGTTATTCTGTCTCTCACTGTTCAAATAAACCTACCATTAACATTATAGACGGATAATTTCTTTGTCAGTGGGCAAACGTACAAAACCAGCAGGGGATCAAATACTTTTTCCCTCACTGTACAGATGCTCATTCAAATCAGATTACAGTACATGCACAATGACTGACTACATTAGCCAATAATCTATTGTATTTTCGTCTAAAAGAGCCCAATGGAAAATCCTGCATTGTTCCTTTATTAGTAAATGACCCATTAGACCTCATCAAAGTACTGTTTGTGTTCCCTAGTATTTCAGACTGCTAACCCCTAACCCTAGTATTTCAGATGGCTAACACCTAACCCCTAACCCCTTACCCCTAACCCCTAACCCTAGTATTTCAGACGGCTAACCCCTAACCCCTAACCCTAGTATTTCAGACGGCTAACACCTAACCCCTAACCCCTGACCCTAGTATTTCAGACTGCTAACCCCTAACCCCTAACCCTAGTATTTCAGACGGCTAACACCTAACCCCTAACCCCTAACCCCTAACCCTAGTATTTCAGACTGCTAACCCCTAACCCTAGTATTTCAGACTGCTAACCCCTAACCCTAGTATTTCAGACTGCTAACCCCTAACCCCTAACCCTAGTATTTCAGATGGCTAACCCCTAACCCTAGTATTTCAGACTGCTAACCCTAACCCTAGTATTTCAGACTGCTAACCCCTAACCCCTAACCCTAACCCTAGTATTTCAGACTGCTAACCCCTAACCCCTAACCCTAGTATTTCAGACTGCTAACCCCTAACCCCTAACCCTAGTATTTCAGACTGCTAACCCCTAACCCCTAACCCCTAACCCTAGTATTTCAGACTGCTAACCCCTAACCCCTAACCCTAGTATTTCAGACTGCTAACCCCTAACCCCTAACCCTAACCCTAGTATTTCAGACTGCTAACCCCTAACCCCTAACCCTAGTATTTCAGACTGCTAACCCCTAACCCTAACCCTAGTATTTCAGACTGCTAACCCCTAACCCCTAACCCTAGTATTTCAGACTGCTAACCCCTAACCCCTAACCCTAGTATTTCAGACTGCTAACCCCTAACCCCTAACCCTAACCCTAGTATTTCAGACTGCTAACCCCTAACCCCTAACCCTAGTATTTCAGACTGCTAACCCCTAACCCTAGTATTTCAGACTGCTAACCCCTAACCCCTAACCCTAGTATTTCAGACTGCTAACCCCTAACCCTAGTATTTCAGACTGCTAACCCCTAACCCTAGTATTTCAGACTGCTAACCCCTAACCCTAGTATTTCAGACGGCTAACCCCTAACCCCTAACCCTAGTATTTCAGACGGCTAACCCCTAACCCCTAACCCTAGTATTTCAGACGGCTAACCCCTAACCCCTAACCCTAGTATTTCAGACGGCTAACCCCTAACCCCTAACCCTAGTATTTCAGACGGCTAACCCCTAACCCTAGTATTTCAGACTGCTAACCCCTAACCCTAGTATTTCAGACGGCTAACCCCTAACCCTAGTATTTCAGACTGCTAACCCCTAACCCCTAACCCTAGTATTTCAGACTGCTAACCCCTAACCCTAGTATTTCAGACGGCTAACCCCTAACCTCTAACCCTAGTATTTCAGACTGCTAACCCCTAACCCTAGTATTTCAGACTGCTAACACCTAACCCTAGTATTTCAGATGGCTAACCCCTAACCTCTAACCCCTAACCCTAGTATTTCAGACTGCTAACACCTAACCCTAGTATTTCAGATGGCTAACCCCTAACCTCTAACCCCTAACCCTAGTATTTCAGATGGCTAACCCCTAACCTCTAACCCTAGTATTTCAGACTGCTAACCCCTAACCCCTAACCCTAGTATTTCAGACTGCTAACCCCTAACCCCTAACCCTAGTATTTCAGACGGCTAACCCCTAACCCTAGTATTTCAGACGGCTAACCCCTAACCCCTAACCCTAGTATTTCAGACTGCTAACCCCTAACCCCTAACCCTAGTATTTCAGACTGCTAACCCCTAACCCCTAACCCTAGTATTTCAGACTGCTAACCCCTAACCCTAGTATTTCAGACTGCTAACCCCTAACCCCTAACCCTAGTATTTCAGACTGCTAACCCCTAACCCTAGTATTTCAGACTGCTAACCCCTAACCCTAACCCCTAACCCTAGTATTTCAGACTGCTAACCCCTAACCCTAACCCCTAACCCTAGTATTTCAGACTGCTAACCCCTAACCCCTAACCCTAGTATTTCAGACTGCTAACCCCTAACCCTAGTATTTCAGAATGCTAACCCCTAACCCCTAACCCCTAACCCTAGTATTTCAGACTGCTAACCCCTAACCCTAGTATTTCAGAATGCTAACCCCTAACCCCTAACCCTAGTATTTCAGAATGCTAACCCCTAACCCCTAACCCTAGTATTTCAGACTGCTAACCCCTAACCCCTAACCCTAACCCTAGTATTTCAGACTGCTAACCCCTAACCCTAACCCCTAACCCTAGTATTTCAGACTGCTAACCCCTAACCCCTAACCTCTAACCCTAACCCCTAACCCTAACCCTAGTATTTCAGACTGCTAACCCCTAACCCCTAACCCTAGTATTTCAGACTGCTAACCCCTAACCCTAGTATTTCAGACTGCTAACCCCTAACCCCTAACCCTAGTATTTCAGACTGCTAACCCCTAACCCTAACCCCTAACCCTAGTATTTCAGACTGCTAACCCCTAACCCCTAACCCTAACCCCTAACCCTAACCCTAGTATTTCAGACTGCTAACCCCTAACCCCTAACCCTAGTATTTCAGACTGCTAACCCCTAACCCTAGTATTTCAGATGGCTAACCCCTAACCCCTAACCCTAGTATTTCAGACTGCTAACCCCTAACCCTAACCCTAGTATTTCAGACTGATAACCCCTAACCCCTAACCCTAGTATTTCAGATGGCTAACCCCTAACCCTAGTATTTCAGACTGCTAACCCCTAACCCCTAACCCTAGTATTTCAGACTGCTAACCCCTAACCCCTAACCCTAGTATTTCAGACTGCTAACCCCTAACCCTAACCCTAGTATTTCAGACTGCTAACCCCTAACCCCTAACCCTAGTATTTCAGACTGCTAACCCCTAACCCTAACCCTAGTATTTCAGACTAATAACCCCTAACCCCTAACCCTAGTATTTCAGATGGCTAACCCCTAACCCTAGTATTTCAGACTGCTAACCCCTAACCCCTAACCCTAGTATTTCAGACTGCTAACCCCTAACCCCTAACCCTAGTATTTCAGACTGCTAACCCCTAACCCTAACCCTAGTATTTCAGACTGCTAACCCCTAACCCTAGTATTTCAGACTGCTAACCCCTAACCCTAACCCTAGTATTTCAGACTGCTAACCCCTAACCCTAGTATTTCAGAATGCTAACCCCTAACCCTAGTATTTCAGACGGCTAACCCCTAACCCCTAACCCTAGTATTTCAGGCTGCTAACCCCTAACCCCTAACCCTAGTATTTCAGGCTGCTCCCGTCACCATAGAGGAGCCAGGGGTGAACTCATTCCAGGTGACACTGCCCATCGTGCGAAACGCTGGAGCCATAGGGACCGTGGTTGTCCAGTGGCGAGCCACGGTGAACGGCAGAGCAGCAGTAGGGGACCTCCAGCCTGTGTCAGGAGAGGTCACCTTTGCGCCAGGAGAAACTATGAAGACGTTGAAAGTTGAGGTCCTAGCAGACGATGTGCCGGAAATTGAGGAAGTAAGAAACACAATCGTAATTTCTTACATTTTTGTTATTTTTTGCCAAACAAAGGCTTGTATCATAATATATGCTATATAATATATAGGCCTATAATACAATAATATAACATATGCCATTTTTCCTCTAAACGTTCTGTGCTTTTCAGATAATCAAGGTGGAATTGACTAGTGCCACTAATGGAGGAAACATTGGAAGAGACAAAACAGTCAATATCATTGTCCCAGCCAATGACAACCCGTATGGAACGGTCTACTTTGAGCAGTCTGTGTATCAAGTGCAGGAACCTCTCAAGGGAATTTTTGTGGCCAACATTACTGTCCGTCGAAGGTTTGTTTGTTGCAGGTCCTTTGTGGCAGTGAAATTACATATTGCTACTTTTCTGTTCTTTGACTAGGAATGCTCAACTAACTCTCTCTCCCTCTCTCTGTCCTTCATCTCAACTAACTCTCTCTCCCTCTCTCTGTCCTTCATCTCAACTCTCTCTCCCTCTCTCTGTCCTTCATCTCAACTAACTCTCTCTCTCTCTCTCTCTCTCTGTCCTTAATCTCAATTTACTCTCTCTCCCTCTCTCTGTCCTTCATCTCAACTAACTCTCTCTCCCTCTCTCTGTCCTTCATCTCAACTAACTCTCTCTCCCTCTCTCTGTCCTTCATCTCAACTAACTCTCTCTCCCTCTCTCTGTCCTTAATCTCAATTTACTCTCTCTCCCTCTCTCAAACCTTAATCTCAATGTCCTCTCTCTCCCTCTCGCTGTCCTTCATCTCAACTAACTCTCTCTCCCTCTCGCTGTCCTTCATCTCAACTAACTCTCTCTCCCTCTCGCTGTCCTTCGTCTCAACTAACTCTCTCTCCCTCTCTCTGTCCTTCGTCTCAACTAACTCTCTCTCCCTCTCTCTGTCCTTCGTCTCAACTAACTCTCTCTCCCTCTCTCTGTCCTTCATCTCAACTCTCTCTCCCTCTCTCTGTCCTTCATCTCAACTCTCTCTCTCTCTCTGTCCTTCATCTCAACTAACGCTCTCTCCCTCTCTCTGTCCTTCCTCTTAACTCTGTCTCTCTCACTCATCTTGTCAGTGGTGGTCATTTTGGCCGAGTGGAGGTCCTCTACAGCACCTCAGAGATAGACATAGTGAGCATGGCCCAGACTGAAGGCCAGAACCTGCTGTTGTACTACAGCCCCCCGGTGTCAGGAGTGCCCTCTGGCGCCCCCCGCAGGCCAGTCAACATCAGCTCCCAAGGGGACCCCCTGGTTGTCTGTGCTGCTGCCTGCCTAAGGGAGAGAGCCTGCCAGGCCTTTTCCCTGTCTCTTCCTGGGGGATCTTCCCCCATGGCCTCCTGCACCTGGGTGACCAGCGGGGCCGCCCAGCTGACCGCGTCCGCCCAGACCCTCACCTACACCAAAAACACCACGGCCACCACCGCTCTCTTCAGCTCGCAGGCCGTGGCGGGGAGTGACTACACTACGACAGCACAGACAGCCATCTTGGAGGACGGCTCAGGTGAAGCCAACCTGACCGTGCCCATTCTGACGGACAAACTCCCCGAAATGGACGAGAGCTTCTCCATCCGCATCCTGAAGGTGGTGCTGGTGAATTTGACGGTGGCTCAGAAGAACCTGCCCTCCATAGGGCATCCGGACAAGGCAGTGGTCACAATAGGCATGAATGGGGATGCCTTTGGGGTGTTTCTCATCTACAGCCTCAGCCCTAATGCTACACAGGACGGGCTCTATCTGGAGGTGAGGGAGGAGCCACGTGTGTCAGTACCCCTGGTCATAGAGAGGAGGGGGGGCAGCCTAGGGCAGGTGACTGTGGAGTGGAGGTTCGTGGGTGGAATGGCTACACCGGGCACTGACTTCACCGGGACTGGAGAAACACTTGTCTTTGCCGATGGTAGGTTTGACATCTAGTACTACAGAAGGCTTTTTGGATATGAATGCATTTTTTGATATGCAGTATATTGTGTGTGTTCCCTTCATATATTGAAGTGTTCCCTTCATCCCAAGGCGATTTTAAGAAGAACATTGAGATAGTGATCGTGGATGATTTGGAGCCTGAGGACAGCGAGAATCTGATGGTTGGCTTGGTGAAGACTGCGGGAGGCAGTCGGATCCTGCCCAGCTCAGACACGGTCACCATCATCATCCTGGCTAACGACAACGTGGCTGGGGTGGTGGGCTTCCACTCAGCCTCACGCTCTGTTATCGCCAGAGAGGGTGAGTGTGGTAGAGGGGCCCCTGTCAGTCACTTTAATGAAGCAAGCCTCAATGTTAATCACTCTGTGAATTATTATTATGTCTCTGCAACGAGCCAGTTTGCCAAGCAGACACTAATGACAAAATAGCCTCCCCTGATAGTAACGATATTAACACCTGTCAAAATGCAACCATTTGTACCGAAATAAGCTGAACATTGCATTTCTCTTCATGGATTTATGATCATACATTCATAAAAGTGCTGTTTGAAAAGGTCAACACAGTTACCATAGCTCAACACAGTTACCATACGGCAACACAGTTACCATAGCTCAACACCGCTACCATAGCTCAACACAGTTACCATACGGCAACACAGTTACCATAGCTCAACACCGCTACCATAGCTCAACACAGTTACCATACGGCAACACAGTTACCATAGCTCAACACCGCTACCATAGCTCAACACAGTTACCATACGGCAACACAGTTACCATAGCTCAACACAGCTACCATAGCTCAACACAGCTACCATAGCTCAATGCCGCTACCATAGCTCAACACCGCTACCATAGCTCAACACAGTTACCATAGCTCAACACAGTTACCATAGCTCAATACCGCTACCATAGCTCAACACCGCTACCATAGCTCAACGCCGCTACCATAGCTCAACACAGCTACCAAAGCTCAACGCCGCTACCATAGCTCAACACAGTTACCATAGCTCAACACCGCTACCATAGCTCAACACCGCTACCATAGCTCAACACAGTTACCATAGCTCAACACAGTTACCATAGCTCAACACAGCTACCATAGCTCAACACAGCTACCATAGCTCAACACAGTTACCATAGCTCAACACAGTTACCATAGCTCAACACCGCTACCATAGCTCAACACAGCTACCAAAGCTCAACGCCGCTACCATAGCTCAACACAGTTACCATAGCTCAACACCGCTACCATAGCTCAACACCGCTACCATAGCTCAACACAGCTACCATAACTCAACACAGTTACCATAGCTCAACACAGTTACCATAGCTCAACACAGCTACCATAGCTCAACACAGCTACCATAGCTCAACACCGCTACCATAGCTCAACACAGCTACCATAGCTCAACACTGTTACCATAGCGCAGCACCGTTACCATAGCTCAACACAGTTACCTTAGCTCAACACAGTTACCATTTTTCAACACGCCATAGCTCAAACTCATTCAACACACTTACCATAGGGCAACACCGCACCATAGCTCAACACTGCTACCATAGCTCAAACTCATTCAACACAGCTACCATACGGCAACACAGCTACCATACGGCAATACAGCTACCATAGCTCAACACTGCTACCATAGCTCAAACTCATTCAACACAGCTACCATACGGCAATACAGCTACCATAGCTCAACACTGCTACCATAGCTCAAACTCATTCAACACAGCTACCATACGGCAACACAGCTACCATACGGCAATACAGCTACCATAGCTCAACACTGCTACCATAGCTCAAACTCATTCAACACAGCTACCATACGGCAATACAGCTACCATACGGCAACACAGCTACCATAGCTCAACACCACTACCATAGCTCAACACCGTTACCATAGCTCAACACCGCTACCATAGCTCAACACAGTTACCATAGCTCAACACCGCTACCATAGCTCAACACAGTTACCATAGCTCAACACCGCTACCATAGCTCAACACAGTTACCATACGGCAACACAGTTACCATAGCTCAACACCGCTACCATAGCTCAACACAGTTACCATACGGCAACACAGTTACCATAGCTCAACACAGCTACCATAGCTCAACACAGCTACCATAGCTCAACGCCGCTACCATAGCTCAACACCGCTACCATAGCTCAACACAGTTACCATAGCTCAACACAGTTACCATAGCTCAACACCGCTACCATAGCTCAACGCCGCTACCATAGCTCAACACAGCTACCAAAGCTCAACGCCACTACCATAGCTCAACACAGTTACCATAGCTCAACACAGCTACCATAGCTCAACACAGTTACCATAGCTCAACACAGTTACCATAGCTCAACACCGCTACCATAGCTCAACACAGCTACCATAGCTCAACGCCGCTACCATAGCTCAACACAGCTACCAAAGCTCAACGCCGCTACCATAGCTCAACACAGTTACCATAGCTCAACACCGCTACCATAGCTCAACACCGCTACCATAGCTCAACACAGCTACCATAGCTCAACACAGTTACCATAGCTCAACACAGTTACCATAGCTCAACACAGCTACCATAGCTCAACACAGCTACCATAGCTCAACACCGCTACCATAGCTCAACACAGCTACCATAGCTCAACACCGTTACCATAGCTCAACACCGCTACCATAGCTCAACACCGCTACCATAGCTCAACGCCGGTACCATAGCTCAACACAGCTACCATAGCTCAGCGCCGCTACCATAGCTCAACACAGCTACCATAGCTCAACGCCGCTACCATAGCTCAACACAGCTACCATAGCTCAACGCCGGTACCATAGCTCAACGCCGCTACCATAGCTCAACACAGCTACCATAGCTCAACGCAGCTACCATAGCTCAACACAGTTGCCATACGGCAACACAGCTACCATAGCTCAACACCGCTACCATAGCTCAACACCGCTACCATAGCTCAACACAGTTACCATAGCTCAACACAGTTACCATAGCTCAACACCGCTACCATAGCTCAACACCGCTACCATAGATCAACGCCGCTACCATAGCTCAACACAGCTACCAAAGCTCAACGCCGCTACCATAGCTCAACACAGTTACCATAGCTCAACACCGCTACCATAGCTCAACACCGCTACCATAGCTCAACACAGTTACCATAGCTCAACACAGTTACCATAGCTCAACACAGCTACCATAGCTCAACACAGCTACCATAGCTCAACACAGTTACCATAGCTCAACACAGTTACCATAGCTCAACACCGCTACCATAGCTCAACACAGCTACCATAGCTCAACGCCGCTACCATAGCTCAACACAGCTACCAAAGCTCAACGCCGCTACCATAGCTCAACACAGTTACCATAGCTCAACACCGCTACCATAGCTCAACACCGCTACCATAGCTCAACACAGCTACCATAACTCAACACAGTTACCATAGCTCAACACAGTTACCATAGCTCAACACAGCTACCATAGCTCAACACAGCTACCATAGCTCAACACCGCTACCATAGCTCAACACAGCTACCATAGCTCAACACTGTTACCATAGCGCAGCACCGTTACCATAGCTCAACACAGTTACCTTAGCTCAACACAGTTACCATTTTTCAACACGCCATAGCTCAAACTCATTCAACACACTTACCATAGGGCAACACCGCACCATAGCTCAACACTGCTACCATAGCTCAAACTCATTCAACACAGCTACCATACGGCAACACAGCTACCATACGGCAATACAGCTACCATAGCTCAACACTGCTACCATAGCTCAAACTCATTCAACACAGCTACCATACGGCAATACAGCTACCATAGCTCAACACTGCTACCATAGCTCAAACTCATTCAACACAGCTACCATACGGCAACACAGCTACCATACGGCAATACAGCTACCATAGCTCAACACTGCTACCATAGCTCAAACTCATTCAACACAGCTACCATACGGCAATACAGCTACCATACGGCAACACAGCTACCATAGCTCAACACCACTACCATAGCTCAACACAGCTACCATAGCTCAACACTGTTACCATAGCGCAGCACCGTTACCATAGCTCAACACAGTTACCTTAGCTCAACACAGTTACCATTTTTCAACACGCCATAGCTCAAACTCATTCAACACACTTACCATAGGGCAACACCGCACCATAGCTCAACACTGCTACCATAGCTCAAACTCATTCAACACAGCTACCATACGGCAACACAGCTACCATACGGCAATACAGCTACCATAGCTCAACACTGCTACCATAGCTCAAACTCATTCAACACAGCTACCATACGGCAATACAGCTACCATAGCTCAACACTGCTACCATAGCTCAAACTCATTCAACACAGCTACCATACGGCAACACAGCTACCATACGGCAATACAGCTACCATAGCTCAACACTGCTACCATAGCTCAAACTCATTCAACACAGCTACCATACGGCAATACAGCTACCATACGGCAACACAGCTACCATAGCTCAACACCACTACCATAGCTCAACACCGCTACCATAGCTCAACACAGTTACCATAGCTCAACACCGCTACCATAGCTCAACACAGTTACCATAGCTCAACACCGCTACCATAGCTCAACACAGTTACCACACGGCAACACAGTTACCATAGCTCAACACCGCTACCATAGCTCAACACAGTTACCATACGGCAACACAGTTACCATAGCTCAACACAGCTACCATAGCTCAACACAGCTACCATAGCTCAACGCCGCTACCATAGCTCAACACCGCTACCATAGCTCAACACAGTTACCATAGCTCAACACAGTTACCATAGCTCAACACCGCTACCATAGCTCAACACCGCTACCATAGCTCAACGCCGCTACCATAGCTCAACACAGCTACCAAAGCTCAACGCCACTACCATAGCTCAACACAGTTACCATAGCTCAACACCGCTACCATAGCTCAACACCGCTACCATAGCTCAACACAGTTACCATAGCTCAACACAGCTACCATAGCTCAACACAGCTACCATAGCTCAACACAGTTACCATAGCTCAACACAGTTACCATAGCTCAACACCGCTACCATAGCTCAACACAGCTACCATAGCTCAACGCCGCTACCATAGCTCAACACAGCTACCAAAGCTCAACGCCGCTACCATAGCTCAACACAGTTACCATAGCTCAACACCGCTACCATAGCTCAACACCGCTACCATAGCTCAACACAGCTACCATAGCTCAACACAGTTACCATAGCTCAACACAGTTACCATAGCTCAACACAGCTACCATAGCTCAACACAGCTACCATAGCTCAACACAGCTACCATAGCTCAACACCGCTACCATAGCTCAACACAGCTACCATAGCTCAACACCGTTACCATAGCTCAACACCACTACCATAGCTCAACACAGCTACCATAGCTCAACGCCGGTACCATAGCTCAACACAGCTACCATAGCTCAGCGCCGCTACCATAGCTCAACACAGCTACCATAGCTCAACGCCGCTACCATAGCTCAACACAGCTACCATAGCTCAACGCCGGTACCATAGCTCAACGCCGCTACCATAGCTCAACACAGCTACCATAGCTCAACGCAGCTACCATAGCTCAACACAGTTGCCATACGGCAACACAGCTACCATAGCTCAACGCCGCTACCATAGCTCAACACAGTTACCATAGCTTAACACCGCTACCATAGCTCAAAACAGTTACCATAGCTCAACACAGTTACCATAGCTTAACACCGCTACCATAGCTCAACACTGTTACCATAGCGCAGCACCGTTACCATAGCTCAACACAGTTACCTTAGCTCAACACAGTTACCATTTTTCAACACGCCATAGCTCAAACTCATTCAACACACTTACCATAGGGCAACACCGCACCATAGCTCAACACTGCTACCATAGCTCAAAGTCATTCAACACAGCTACCATACGGCAACACAGCTACCATACGGCAATACAGCTACCATAGCTCAACACTGCTACCATAGCTCAAACTCATTCAACACAGCTACCATACGGCAACACAGCTACCATACGGCAATACAGCTACCATAGCTCAACACTGCTACCATAGCTCAAACTCATTCAACACAGCTACCATACGGCAATACAGCTACCATAGCTCAACACTGCTACCATAGCTCAAACTCATTCAACACAGCTACCATACGGCAATACAGCTACCATAGCTCAACACTGCTACCATAGCTCAAACTCATTCAACACAGCTACCATACGGCAACACAGCTACCATACGGCAATACAGCTACCATAGCTCAACACTGCTACCATAGCTCAAACTCATTCAACACAGCTACCATACGGCAATACAGCTACCATACGGCAACACAGCTACCATAGCTCAACACCACTACCATAGCTCAACACCGCTACCATAGCTCAACACAGTTACCATAGCTCAACACCGCTACCATAGCTCAACACAGTTACCATAGCTCAACACCGCTACCATAGCTCAACACAGTTACCACACGGCAACACAGTTACCATAGCTCAACACCGCTACCATAGCTCAACACAGTTACCATACGGCAACACAGTTACCATAGCTCAACACAGCTACCATAGCTCAACACAGCTACCATAGCTCAACGCCGCTACCATAGCTCAACACCGCTACCATAGCTCAACACAGTTACCATAGCTCAACACAGTTACCATAGCTCAACACCGCTACCATAGCTCAACACCGCTACCATAGCTCAACGCTGCTACCATAGCTCAACACAGCTACCAAAGCTCAACGCCACTACCATAGCTCAACACAGTTACCATAGCTCAACACAGTTACCATAGCTCAACACCGCTACCATAGCTCAACACAGCTACCATAGCTCAACGCCGCTACCATAGCTCAACACAGCTACCAAAGCTCAACGCCGCTACCATAGCTCAACACAGTTACCATAGCTCAACACCGCTACCATAGCTCAACACCGCTACCATAGCTCAACACAGCTACCATAGCTCAACACAGTTACCATAGCTCAACACAGTTACCATAGCTCAACACAGCTACCATAGCTCAACACAGCTACCATAGCTCAACACAGCTACCATAGCTCAACACCGCTACCATAGCTCAACACAGCTACCATAGCTCAACACCGTTACCATAGCTCAACACCACTACCATAGCTCAACACAGCTACCATAGCTCAACGCCGGTACCATAGCTCAACACAGCTACCATAGCTCAGCGCCGCTACCATAGCTCAACACAGCTACCATAGCTCAACGCCGCTACCATAGCTCAACACAGCTACCATAGCTCAACGCCGGTACCATAGCTCAACGCCGCTACCATAGCTCAACACAGCTACCATAGCTCAACGCAGCTACCATAGCTCAACACAGTTGCCATACGGCAACACAGCTACCATAGCTCAACGCCGCTACCATAGCTCAACACAGTTACCATAGCTTAACACCGCTACCATAGCTCAAAACAGTTACCATAGCTCAACACAGTTACCATAGCTTAACACCGCTACCATAGCTCAACACTGTTACCATAGCGCAGCACCGTTACCATAGCTCAACACAGTTACCTTAGCTCAACACAGTTACCATTTTTCAACACGCCATAGCTCAAACTCATTCAACACACTTACCATAGGGCAACACCGCACCATAGCTCAACACTGCTACCATAGCTCAAAGTCATTCAACACAGCTACCATACGGCAACACAGCTACCATACGGCAATACAGCTACCATAGCTCAACACTGCTACCATAGCTCAAACTCATTCAACACAGCTACCATACGGCAACACAGCTACCATACGGCAACACAGCTACCATAGATCAACACCACTACCATAGCTCAACACAGTTACCATAGCTCAACACCGCTACCATAGCTCAACACAGCTACCATAGCTCAACACAGTTACCATAGCTCAACACCACTACCATAGCTCAACACAGTTACCATAGCTCAACACCGCTACCATAGTTCAACACCACTACCATAGCTCAACACAGCTACCATAGCTCAACACAGCTACCATAGCTCAACACCGCTACCATAGCTCAACACAGTTACCATAGCTCAACACCGCTACCATAGTTCAACACCACTACCATAGCTCAACACAGTTACCATAGCTCAACACCGCTACCATAGCTCAACACCGCTACCATAGCTCAACACAGCTACCATAGCTCAACACAGTTACCATAGCTCAACACAGTTACCATAGCTCAACACAGCTACCATAGCTCAACACAGCTACCATAGCTCAACACAGCTACCATAGCTCAACACCGCTACCATAGCTCAACACAGCTACCATAGCTCAACACCGTTACCATAGCTCAACACCGCTACCATAGCTCAACACAGCTACCATAGCTCAACGCCGGTACCATAGCTCAACACAGCTACCATAGCTCAGCGCCGCTACCATAGCTCAACACAGCTACCATAGCTCAACGCCGCTACCATAGCTCAACACAGCTACCATAGCTCAACGCCGGTACCATAGCTCAACGCCGCTACCATAGCTCAACACAGCTACCATAGCTCAACGCAGCTACCATTGCTCAACACAGTTGCCATACGGCAACACAGCTACCATAGCTCAACGCCGCTACCATAGCTTAACACCGCTACCATAGCTCAAAACAGTTACCATAGCTCAACACAGTTACCATAGCTTAACACCGCTACCATAGCTCAACACTGTTACCATAGCGCAGCACCGTTACCATAGCTCAACACAGTTACCTTAGCTCAACACAGTTACCATTTTTCAACACGCCATAGCTCAAACTCATTCAACACACTTACCATAGGGCAACACCGCACCATAGCTCAACACTGCTACCATAGCTCAAACTCATTCAACACAGCTACCATACGGCAACACAGCTACCATACGGCAATACAGCTACCATAGCTCAACACTGCTACCATAGCTCAAACTCATTCAACACAGCTACCATACGGCAACACAGCTACCATACGGCAACACAGCTACCATAGATCAACACCACTACCATAGCTCAACACAGTTACCATAGCTCAACACCGCTACCATAGCTCAACACAGCTACCATAGCTCAACACAGTTACCATAGCTCAACACCACTACCATAGCTCAACACAGTTACCATAGCTCAACACCGCTACCATAGTTCAACACCACTACCATAGCTCAACACAGCTACCATAGCTCAACACAGCTACCATAGCTCAACACCGCTACCATAGCTCAACACAGTTACCATAGCTCAACACCGCTACCATAGTTCAACACCACTACCATAGCTCAACACAGTTACCATAGCTCAACACCGCTACCATAGCTCAACACAGCTACCATAGCTCAACACCGCTACCATAGCTCAACACCGCTACCATAGCTCAACACCACTACATTTACATTTACATTTAAGTCATTTAGCAGACGCTCTTATCCAGAGCGACTTACAAGTTGGTGCATTCACCTTATGATGTCCAGTGGAACAACCACTTTACAATAGTGCATCTAACTCTAAGGGGGGGGGGGGGGTTAGAAGGATTACCTAATCCTATCCTAGGTATTCCTTAAAGAGGTGGGGTTTCAGGTGTCTCCGGAAGGTGGTGATTGATTCCGCTGACCTGGCGTCGTGGGGGAGTTTGTTCCACCATTGGGGTGCCAGAGCAGCGAACAGTTTTGACTGGGCTGAGCGGGAGCTGTACTTCCTCAGAGGTAGGGAGGCGAGCAGGCCAGAGGTGGATGAACGCAGTGCCCTTGTTTGGGTGTAGGGCCTGATCAGAGCCTGAAGGTACGGAGGTGCCGTTCCCCTCACAGCTCCGTAGGCAAGCACCATGGTCTTGTAGCGGATGCGAGCTTCAACTGGAAGCCAGTGGAGAGAGCGGAGGAGCGGGGTGACGTGAGAGAACTTGGGAAGGTTGAACACCAGACGGGCTGCGGCGTTCTGGATGAGTTGTAGGGGTTTAATCGCACAGGCAGGAAGCCCAGCCAACAGCGAGTTGCAGTAATCCAGACGGGAGATGACAAGTGCCTGGATTAGGACCTGCGCCGCTTCCTGTGTGAGGCAGGGTCGTACTCTGCGAATGTTGTAGAGCATGAACCTACAGGAACGGGTCACCGCCTTGATGTTGGTTGAGAACGACAGGGTGTTGTCCAGGATCACGCCAAGCGTTCTTAGCGCATAGCTCAACGCTGTTACCATAGCTCAACCTCATTCAACACAGTTACCATACGGCAACACAGCTACCATAGCTCAACACTGTTACCATAGCTCAACACAGTTACCATAGTTCAACACCACTACCATAGCTCAACACTGTTACCATAGCGCAACACAGTTACAATAGCTCAACACAGCTACCATAGCTCAACACCACTACCATAGCTCAACACTGTTACCATAGCGCAACACAGTTATAATAGCTCAACACAGCTACCATAGCTTAACACTGCTACCATAGCTCAACCTCATTCAACACAGCTACCATAGCTCAACCTCATTCAACACAGCTACCATACCGCAAACACAGTTACCATAGCTCAACACCACTACCCCAACCTCATTCATCGCTTTGCACTCCGTGGGATTCGGAGACAACCAATGAATTAATGAAGGAATGCAGCAGGTAGTGGGAGGAGCATGTGGCAATAGGTGGCTCATGCAGTTAGTTCCAGGCATAGCTCATTGGACATGCATGACAGAGCTCTTCCACTCTTATCTGTGGCAAATCCTTACACCACTTACTGATATAATGAGTATCTGAAGCACCTACGGTAGCTAAGGAAGGTCCTTCAAATTGCCCTCGTCAAGTCCTATATCCTGGTTTACTCATCTAAAACAGCGGACTATGGCTAACATTTGCACGATGAAATGGCAATGAGAAATAACCTTGACATTAGAAATAAACAGGAAGGCATCCTATATAATCAAATGCAAGTTCCAAATACTGCCTCTCATCACATGCATCACACAGTTTACTAAACCCATGTTGAACAATAGTCTCCTTATAATCAGTGGTGTGGAATCTACTCTAAAAATATAGTTTACCAAGCTACCAATTACTTCATACTGGAAGAAGTTAAGTTACATTAAAGCTCCTCTTAAAGTGGCAATCAGCAGTTGAAACAATAACAAAGCTGAGGGATAGGGCTGGAAAAGTCGAACCACTCTCAAATTCATAAACAGAGCTATGTATGCAAGGACTGACCACGATATCCAAATGATAGTTTTAACCCTGTTTTGAGGCTATATAGTGTTGTTTACATTTACTTTGTTTACAAACATTGAAAACAAGCTTATATGTTGGGTTCTAATGGGGTACGACAGTTGAACTAAGCTCATGAGGCATTTATAAATGATATTTTTCAGGAATCAATATACGTCATTAATTTAGAAGCCCGAAAATGGAAGAAGCTAGTGCAGATTGCTACTGCAGATTGCTACTGCAGATTGCTACTGCAGATTGCTACTGCAGATTACTACTGCAGATTACTACTGCAGATTACTACTGCAGATTGCTACTACAGATTGCTACTGCAGATTACTACTGCAGATTACTACTGCAGATTACTACTGCAGATTGCTACTGCAGATTGCTACTGCAGATTACTACTGCAGATTGCTACTGCAGATTGCTACTGCAGATTACTACTGCAGATTGCCCGTTTAAGAAACACACAGTTTATTGAACTAAAGTCACTTTGAAAATGTAGTTCACCACATCCAAACTACTTCATCAAATTTAAAATCTGAAACGTCATAGACTACAAATTGCAAAAACAGATCACTCTGGAGTCAGATGTTAACAATGTGTAATGTAGCTATTTAACAATATTTCAAATGAGAATAAAGCAGGTCTCATGAAGATTTTTTTTGTTGTTGCCTACTTTACGCATATTTTATTTATTTTTGCAAAACAATGTAGTGTGTAGTTCCAGTAGTTAGCTACAACACTACAGGGCAACAAAGTAATTAACTACTGAAAACCCTAACAAGATTTGAATTTAGGTCAACTTCCACCAAGCTACTGCAAAATGGAGTTAAATTACTAGTTGAACCACATGTAGTTCACTACTCCCCAACACTGCTTATAATGCACATTGTTAAGGAACAGTTTTAAATTAGCATGTGCTATTTTGCATGATGAAAATGTTGCTCCACATGTATTATCTTAAAAGGTGACTAACGCGTGTGTGTGTGTGTGTGTGTGTGTGTGTGTGTGTGTGTGTGTGTGTGTGTGTGTGTGTGTGTGTGTGTGTGTGTGTGTGTGTGTGTGTGTGTGTGTGTGTGTGTGTGTGTGTGTGTGTGTGTGTGTGTGTGCAGTGGTGTAAAGTAAAAATACTTAAACGTTTTTGGGGGGGTATCTGTACTTTACTTTACTATTTATATGTTTGACTACTTCTACTTCACTAAATTCCTAAAGAAAATATTGTACTTTTTACTCCATGCATTTTCTCTGACACCGAAAAGTACTCGTTACATTGTCGAATGCGTAGCAGGACAGGAAAATTGTCAAATGCATACTTATCAAGAGAACATCCCTGGTCATCCCTACTGCCTCTGATCTGGCGGACTCACTAAACACAAATGCTTGGTTTGTAAATGATGTCTGAGTATTGGAGATACTTACTGATATATTTTTTTTGTCATTTTATTTGAGTAATTTTCTATTAATGTATCTTTACTTTTACTCAAGTATGACAACTGGGTACTTTTTGAACCACTTTGTGTGCATGTGTTTGTGTGCGTGCGTGCGTGCGTCTGTATGTGTGTGTGTGCGCTTGCGTGCGTCCGTTCATCCGTGTGTGTGTGTGTGTGTGTTGTAGGGGAGAGGCTGCCCCTGCTGGTGAGCAGGACAGCTCCTGGGCTGGGGAACGTCACAGTAGACTGGGCCATTCAAGGACCCCGCGTTGGCAGGACCTTCACACCCACCTCAGGACTACTATTCTTCACTGGGGTAAATTAAACTGACCAAGTTGCTTCCTCTGTTTCACATGGTTTACATGCTATGCACAGTACAAGGTTTATTCGGGTGTATACAATACAAGCGTATTGTCATTCACACAGGGAACACTGGACACCACCATCGTCCTCCAGCTGCTTGAAGACTCAAAACCTGAGGAGAAGGAGCTGTACAGGGTGATCCTGTCCAACGTCCGCACATATGGTGAATCACCGTCTCTGTCCTCTTCCCATCAAAGTACTGAACAGGCACATTTCAAAATATTTCTTATTATGTACTTGGATCTCTGTTTATGTAACTTCTATTTAACCATTGCGAGTCAGTTAAGTTTTTTATTTCCAGTGACGGCAATGACTCTATGCAGCATTGATCAGCAATATAGGTTACCATAGCAACGAGTTAAGTCTGTATGAGCCCCTAAGGCTGGGGATGAGTTTGACTACTGTTTGTATAGATAGTTTCTGTCAGGCTGGGGATGAGTTTGACTAGGGTTTGTATTGATAGTTTCTGTCAGGCTGGGGATGAGTTTGACTAGGGTTTGTATTGATAGTTACTGTCAGGCTGGGGATGAGTTTGACTAGGGTTTGTATTGATAGTTTCTGTCAGGCTGGGGATGAGTTTGACTATGTTTTGTATAGATAGTTTCTGTCAGGCTGGGGATGAGTTTGACTAGGGTTTGTATTGATAGTTTCTGTCAGGCTGGGGATGAGTTTGACTACTGTTTGTATAGATAGTTTCTGTCAGGCTGGGGATGAGTTTGACTAGGGTTTGTATTGATAGTTTCTGTCAGGCTGGGGATGAGTTTGACTAGGGTTTGTATTGATAGTATCCGTCAGTTCTGTTCTCCTTGTCCCCCAGGTGTTCTGGTAACGGGTCACGGAGCGCTGGATGACCAGGGGCGCGAGGCGGTGGTTACCGTGGAGACCAGTGATGGGCCGTTTGGGATGCTTAGCATCGCCCCGTCCTCCCTCAGTCTGACCACGGAGGAGCGCGACGGCACCCTCAATGTCTTCATCAACAGAGAGCTTGGGGCTTCAGGTCAGTCTGGGACCTCAACGTCTTCATCAACAGAGAATTTTTGGCTTCAGGTCGGTCGTGGATAGGGACTTGGGACTAGTGGCGACAGTTAGTTATCCCTGAGCAGGAAAAGTTCCAGTTCTTAATGATGGGAAAGGTTCAGACTATACTGTACATTTGATACATTTTCTCAAAACAACATCGGACTTTTTGCCACTTAGGCTGCGCTTACTCAGGCAGCCAAATTCGTAAACTCAATTTTTGGCAAAAATATATCTGATTTGTCAAAAGACCAATTGGTGGCAAAATATCAGAATTGGGCTGCCTGTGTAAATGCAGTTTTGTTCACACATCTGTTATCGTATTTTATGTGATCTCATTGAAAAAGTAGTAATGTACAGTACCAGTCAAAAGTTTGGACACACCTACTCAATAAAGGGTTTTTCTTTATTTTTACTGTTTTCTACATTGTAGAATAATAGTGAAGACATCAAAACAATGAAATAAAACATATGGAATCATGTAGTAACCCAAAAAGTGTTCAACAAATCAAAATATATTTTAGATTTTTGATTCTTCAAAGAAGCCACCCTTTGCTTCGATGACACTCTTGGCATTCTCTCAACCAGCTATAGCTGGAATGGTTTTCCAACAGTCTTGAAGGAGTTCCCACATATGCTGAGCACTTGTTGGCTGCTTTTCCTTCACTCTGCTGTCCAACTCATCCCAAACCATCTCAATTGGGTTGAGGTCAGGTGATTGTGGAGGCCAGGTCATCTGATGCAGCACTCCATCACTCTCCTTCTTAGTCAAATAGCCCTTACACAGCCTGGAGGTGTGTTGGGTCATTGTCCTGTTGAAAAACAGATTATAGTTCCACTAAGTGCAAACCAGATGGGATGGCATATCGCTGCAGAATGCTGTGGTAGCCAGACTGGTTAAATGTGCCTTGAATTCTAAATAAATCACAGACAGTGTCACTAGCAAAGCTCCCCCACACCATCACACCTCCTCCTCCATGGTTCACGGTGGGAACCACACATGCGGAGATAATCCATTTACCTACTCTGCGTCTCACAAAGACACGGCGGTTGGAACCAAAAATCACAAATTTGGACTCATCAGACTAAAGGACAGATTTCCACTGGTCTAATGTCTATTGCTCGTGTTTCATGGCCCAAGCAAGTCTCTTCTTATGATTGGTGTCCTTTAGTAGTGGTTTCTTTGCAGAAATTTGAACATGAAGGCCTGATTCACATAATCTCCTCTAATCCTCTAAACAGTTGATGTTGAGATGTGTCTGTTACTTGAACTCTGTAAAGCATTTATTTGGGCAGCAATTTCTGAGTCTGGTAACTCTAATGAATTTATCCTCTGCAGCAGAGGTAACTCTGGGTCTTACTTTCCTGTGGTGGTCCTCATGAGAGCCAGTTTCAACATAGCTCTTGGTGGTTTTTGCGATTGCACTTGAAGAAACTTTCAAAGTTCTTGACATTTTCCACATTGACTGACCTTCGTGTTTTAAAGTAATGATGGACTGTTGTTTTCCTTTGCTTATTTGAGCTGTTCTTGCCATAATATGGACTTGGTCTTTTACCAAATAGGGCTATCTTCTGTATACCACCCCTGTCACAACACAACTGATTGGCTCAAACGCATTAAGAAGGAAAGACATTCCACAGATAAATATTTAACAAGGCACACCTGTTAATTGAAATGCATTCCAGGTGACTACCTCATGAAGGGCTCCCGAGTGGTGCAGCGGTCTAAGACACTGCAGCTCAGTGCTTGAGGTGTCACTGCAGACACCCTGGTTCGATTCCAGGCTGTATCACAACCGGCCGTGATTGGGAGTCCCATAGGGCGGGGCACAATTGGCCCAGTGTCGTACCGGGTTTGGCCAGTGTAGGCCGTCATTGTAAATAAGAATTTGTTCTTAACTGAATTCCCTAGATAAATAAAGGTTACAAGCTGGTTGAGAGAATGTCAAGAGTGTGCAAAGCTGTCATTAAGGCAAAGGGTGGCTACTTTGAAGAATCTCAAATATAACATATCATTTGGTTAACACTTATTTGGTTACTACATTTGTATTTTTATTTATTTATTTTACCAGGTAAGTTGACTGAGAACACGTTCTCATTTACAGCAACGACCTGGGGAATAGTTACAGGGGAGAGGAGGGGGATGAAAGAGCCAATTGTAAACCGGGGATTATTAGGTGATCGTAATGGTTTGAGGGCCAGATTGGGAATTTACATGATTCCATATGTGTTATTTCATAGTTTTGATGTCTTCACTATTATTCCACAATGTAGAAAACAGTAAAAATGAAGAAAGACCGTGGAATGAGTAGGCGTGTCCAAACTTTTGACTGGTACTGTACGTGTTATCAGTTAAGTATTGTTGTTGTTGTGTTTCCAGGGGTAGTGAATATCAGCTATGAGACGGTCCGAGGATCCCTCCAGGACCTTTCCCAGGTGGAAGGGGGCGGGGCCCTGGCTGAACCAGGACAGGACTTCCTCTCTGTATCGGGCTCAGTGATCCTGCAGGATGGACAGATCTCTGTGGCCATCCCTGTCACCATACTGGATGTAAGACCACCACCAGGGCTGTGCTCAATGCCTTTTCAATTCAGTCAATTCAGCAAGTCAACTGAAATTCCTATACCAATATTCCTCAATGCCTCTCTATGTATTTTTGGGGAATTGGAATTGTTGTTAACCTACAGAATTGACTGAATTGAAGTGGAATTTAACCCAACTCTGGCCCACACAGGAAACTTCCTACACTTGGCTCTGTTGGTGCTCTGGAAGGCTTGTAGATGTGTATGCATTTCATTGGAGTTTTCATACGCTATAAATGTAGGCTATATGTCATACAAATTGTATACATTTATTTTTCCAGGATGACATCCCTGAGTTGGATGAATTTTTCCTGGTCAACGTAACGTCTGCAGTACTCATCACCACCCTCACACCCGGTCCTAAACTAGGTACGCTGGGTTTGGCATAGTCCCAAATGGACAACTATGTAAATCACAAAGCATTATAAATGTGCATTTTCCCACAGAGATCCTACAAATCACTTTTAGTTCTACATGTAATTCTATGGGTTTTCCAACTTTTCCCTTGTGCGTTCTGTTGTCTGCCATAATTTTATGAATGGGTAACTTAAGAAAATGATGAGTAGACAGAATACTAAACAGACTGGAGAGACACAGGCTCATCTGCCAGCACTCAGTGGCTACGCTTCTTATGATTGATATCTCCCTTGAGGGGCCGTTTGGGTCGAGCTGAAAAACGGTGTGTGGTGAGAAATGGGACAGCCAAACCAAATGCTTTAAATGGCCCTCATGCAGCCTGTGCCCAGAGTGACTGACAGACAGACAGAGACGGACAGAGAGACGGAGACGGACAGAGAGACGGAGACGGACAGAGAGACGGAGACGGACAGAGAGACGGAGACACAGACAGACAGACAGACAGACAGACAGACAGCGCTACTAAGGACATTATAAATAAGTCAACACATACTCTGACTCTCAGCTGCATGTGAGAAGTGAATGTCCCTCATCTCCAGTTCTATTAGAATGGTTAACTGACAACTACACGAAAATGATGTGCACACTTCAATGGGGCATAGGCAGTGTGTTGTTGTGAATCTGGATGGTCAGATAGCTAGCAACAATGACAAGAAGTTTTATCTTGTTCTTGATACCATGTCTTGTTTTGATGTGTTTTGTCCTGACTAATATGGCAAAACAACCTCTAGCTAGCTAACCAACAACTGTAATGATGTATTTGAGAGACAACAGGTGCTCATTGTGCAAATTAATTTATGTTTTCAACAAACATTGGAGACTAAATATAGTTTACATGTTGTCACCCATCTTAAGTCAACCACGTCGGTTTTGTTGCTAAACAACCAACCCGTCTATGCAGCGGTTTTGTTGCTAAACAACCAACCCGTCTATGCAGCGGTTTTGTTGCTAAACAACCAACCCGTCTATGCAGCGGTTTTGTTGCTAAACAACCAACCCGTCTATGCAGCGGTTTTGTTGCTAAACAACCAACCCGTCTATGCAGCGGTTTTGTTGCTAAACAACCAACCCGTCTATGCAGCGTTTTTAGATGCTCTGGCCCAGCTTCAGGTCATAGTGTTCATGCTGAAGATAATGCTCGTTTTTGAATGATAATATTACTTGAACAAGACTTTAGAACATGAGGTACCCTTCCTATTGTAATGTTGCCTTTCCTCTTCAGATACACATGGTTTGGTGGCAGAAATCAGCATTGGTGCCAATGATGGAATTCGAGGTGTCATTGAATGGACAAATACTAAGTAAGTGGCTCCGGCTTTCATTGTCATGTGTGTCTTACCTCTACAACATGTAGTCTGGTTCTGAAAGCAGTACTCTCAGAAAGCAGTACTCTCTACTCTGTAGAATTCACCCTCCCACTGACACTGTTGCTTGTTTGGGAAAAGCCCACACTGGTCCCCTCCTTCAGTAGGATGTCTGTTTTTCTGTCCCCTTTCATGACTGTCAATTAATAAATCACCCAAGTGACTAAAACACAGGGATCCTTATTCTCATTTACATGTACATTTTAGTCATTTACTGAGGCAGACGTTCTTATCCAGAGAGACTTACAATTAGTGCATTCAACCTCAGGTGGCAGACACTTCTGATGTTTGGCTGTGTGTTTTTCCTTGTAGCTTTGAGGTGAATGAGACCATGGGTATGCTGAACCTGGTGGTCTACAGGAGCTCAGCGACCTACGGAAACGTGTCACTCTTCTTCTACACTCAGAACCTGGAAGGTCAGCTGGGTCTGGACTACAATGCCACACCATCGGTGAGGCCACGCCCCTAACACACTAAACCGCCAATCAGAATTCTTAAATTATGTAGGGCCAGGGGCGTGCTCAGCAAGACACAATGTTATGGAATGTTCAGATAAAAAATATGCTATGTAGAACAAACATGCCTCTCTGACGTACACTGTATTCGTGTTATTTCCATCTGCAGCGTTCGACAACTTTTGGCTATTGAACATGGCCCATGAGTTTTCCCTGACCAGGTGATCTGACCTGGGAAAACTCTGGGCCCCAACAATGAGACTAAACACATCATGCTCTATTGTGAGTTCATACAGTACCTTTTGTTTGTTCTTCAGATGCTCCACTTCGCTGATGGCGAGAGGCATCAGTTTGTTGAGGTGCAGATCATTGATGACGTCATCCCAGAGGGAGCTGAAAGGTTCCAGCTCATTCTGGCTAATCCATCATCTGGGCTAAAGCTGGGAGCCAATACCACAGGTAGGATGTGCTGGAAGCCTGTAGCATCATGCACATTCACTAAACCTGTTTTCAGTGGTGGAAAAAGTACCCAATTGTCATATTTCAGTAAAAGTAAAGATACCTTAATAGTAAAAGTGAAAGTCACCCAATAAAATACTACTTGAGTAAAAGTCTAAAAGTATTTGGTTTAAATATGCTTAAGTATTAAAAGTAAATGTAATTTCTCAAATATACTTAAGTATCAAAAGTAAAAGTATAAATATTTTCAAATTCCTTATGTAAAGCAAACCAGACGGCACCATTTCCTTGTTTTTTTATTTACGGAAAGCCAGCAGCACACTCCAACACTCTGACACGTTATAAATGTCCACCAGATCAGAGGCAAAAGGGATGACCAGGGATGTTCTCTTGATAAATGCATGAATTTGACAGTTTTCCTGTTCTGCTAAGCATAAAAAATGTAACGAGTACTTTTGGGTGTCAGGGAAAATGTATGGAGTAAAAAGTACATTATTTTCTTTAGAAGTAAAGTAAAAGTTGTCAAAAATATAAATAGTAAAGTACAGATACCCACAGAAAAATGCTTAAGTCGTACTTTAAAGTATTTTTACGTAAGTACTTTACACCACTTCCTGTTTTATATTGTGTTGAAGGTACTTTTTGTAAAGTCTACGTCAGTGTTTCCCAACTCAGTACCCCCAACAGTACACATTTTTGTTGTTGCCCCGGACAAACATACCTGATTCAACTTGTCAGGCCCTCAATAAGTTGAATCAGGTATTTTCGTCTGGGGCTACAACAACAATGTGTGCTGTTGGGGGAACTGGAGGACTGGAGTTGGGAAACACTGACGTAGACTTTACAAAAAGTACCTTCAACACAATATAAAACAGGAAGTGGTGTAAATATGTGAAATATGACATACTCTCTGGTGAAAACTGCTCTCCCTTTCTCCCCTGTCGCCTGTAGCAACGGTGAACATCTTGGCCAGCGACGATGGCCACGGTGTCATATCCTTCAACAGCAGCCAGCCCTTCCTGCTGAGGGAGCCCACGTCCCTGTCCGGGCTGGGGGAGAGCGTTGCCACCCTGTACGTTGTGCGTGACCCACCCCAGGGCACCTTCGGCACCGTCACTGTCCAGTTCACCATTACAAACGCCAACGGAACACTGGCCCAGGACGACCTCATACCCTGGCAGGGCTTTGTGGTGCTGGAGGACGGAGTCAAGGTCAAGGTCAGTGGGATCAAAGCAAAACATTTCAGCGGCCCCTCTCTTGACAGCTGAGAGGAAAACATCAATGTTTAAGTTTTAGAGCAATTCTACACATTTTGCCATGGTGCGGAGAAAATATTTAGCAATTTTACAGCTACTTTTCTGCAATTATACACATTTTGTGGAGAGAAATGTTTTTAAAATTATATCTGAGTGAGAGTGACTAACAAAATCAACTTTTTAGCTGACATGGGCTAATTGAGTGACTGACATAACAAGAGAAACATTTCAAATATTGCACCTTGTGTATTCTACTATTCTAACTTTCAACTGCAAGTTGAGAAGCCGACTGGATTCCAAAACATTTTTATTTTGTGGAAATTGATCCGTGGACCTACAAAAATCCGCCAGTTGCCCATCCCTGGTATAGATACAGGAGAACTGATTGAACGGATTGAATAGATTGAAGATATATATTGGATAATTGATTGAATAAATTGAAGATATATATTGGATAATTGATTGAAAAGATTGAAGATATATATATTGGATAATTAAATGAATTGATTGAATATATATCTTGGATACTTGATTGAATAAATTGAAAAAAAATATTGGATAATTGATTGAAGATATATATTGGATAATTGATTGAAAAGATTGAAGATATATATTGGATAATTGATTGAAAAGATTGAAGAGATGTATTGGATAATTGAGATAATTGATATAAAGGCAAGAGGAGTGTTATTTGGAGAATATCAAAGGCTGTTAGGTATAGAAATCCTCTCTTGATGTGTTTCAGTACCTTGGAAGCACAGAGGTCAGGGAGGCTATAAAGCCCTTTATATTCTCATCTCTGACGTGCTGATGATCTCTGACGTGTTGATGATCTCTGACGTGTTGATGATCTCTGACGTGCTGATGATCTCTGACGTGTTGATGATCTCTGACGTGCTGATGATCTCTGACGTGTTGATGATCTCTGACGTGTTGATGATCTCTGACGTGCTGATGATCTCTGACGTGTTGATGATCTCTGACGTGCTGATGATCTCTGACGTGTTGATGATCTCTGACGTGTTGATGATCTCTGACGTGATGATGTTCTCTGACGTTGATGTTCTCTGACGTGTTGATGTTCTCTGACGTGTTGGTTGATGATTTCTGACGTGTTGGTTGATGATTTCTGACGTGTTGGTTGATGATTTCTGACGTGTTGGTTGATGATCTCTGACGTGTTGGTTGATGATTTCTGACGTGTTGGTTGATGATCTCTGACGTGTTCGTTGATGTTCTCTGACGTGTTGGTTGATGTTCTCTGATGTGTTGGTTGATGATCTCTGACGTGTTGATGATCTCTGACGTGCTGATGATCTCTGACGTGTTGATGATCTCTGACGTGTTGATGATCTCTGACGTGATGATGTTCTCTGACGTTGATGTTCTCTGACGTGTTGATGTTCTCTGACGTGTTGGTTGATGATTTCTGACGTGTTGGTTGATGATTTCTGACGTGTTGGTTGATGATCTCTGACGTGTTGGTTGATGATTTCTGACGTGTTGGTTGATGATCTCTGACGTGTTCGTTGATGTTCTCTGACGTGTTGGTTGATGTTCTCTGACATGTTGGTTGATGTTCTCTGATGTGTTGGTTGATGATCTCTGACGTGTTGGTTGATGATCTCTGACGTGTTGGTTGATGATCTCTGACGTGTTGGTTAATGTTCTCTGACGTGTTGACGTTGTAGACTTTGGAGATCTGGGCAGTTCTGGACGCTGAGCCTGAGGTGAACGAGACATTCACGGTGACCCTGTCCAGTCCAACTGGAGGGGCGCGGCTTGGAGACACACTCTACACAGTCATCACTGTGCTGCAAAACTCCGCCCCTCTGGGCCTCTTCCGCATCGCCTCCTCCCTCAACAGGTGAGCGAACACTGGATCACACTCACACGCACATGCGCATACATGCAATCACACGTACAAACATGCACGCACGCACACACACACTAACGCTCACACACACACACGCTCACACACGTCACACATGTACATCTATCTCTGCAGGACTGATAGCTCTGTGGTGGGGAAGGAGGGCGGTAGGACCGTGTTCTTGACTGTGTCCCGCAGTAAAGGTCTGGAGGCAGCGGTCAGTGTGGAGTGGGATACTCAGTCGGACACAGCTGTTGCCGTGGGTAAGATGGGCTAGGAACTTCATTTCGGCACTCAGTTAATGTCATATGCCCTCAGTACAAAATATAGTGGTCATTTCATTTCCAGGTCTGTATTCATATGTTCACCATGATATACAATGATTATACTAGTACATTTTCAGAGGGGAGTCTTCCAGTGATGGCAGTGTATCAGATCTTCCCAGATCTTCCCACCTCAGGCTGGTGTTCCCTGGCTGGTGGAGCCTCTCCTCTGGCCATGAGGCTAGACAGGCCCTCAACTGGAGGCTCCAACCAGACCCACGCCACTCTTTACAGGTGGCAGGGGGTGTTGGTGCCTATACAGGTAATCTAGTGATGTATCTAAACTCTATCCTATAGCCCAATTCCATATCGACCCCTAGACCCTACACCCTAAGCAGGTGGAGATCGGAGAGGATGTGGCAGCAATAAGTAATATGGTAATTAGCTAAGCAATATGCTGCATATTTTCCTCAAGGCAAAGCAAAAATATCCATCTTGACCCCTGATAGGCTAAGCAATTATCTCCATCTTGACCTCTGATAGGCTAAGCAAAAAGCTCCATATTGACCTCTGATAGAACTTATTGCATAGCTTATCTTGGCTACTTATAGGCTTAGCTATAAGCTCCACCTTGGCCTGTGCTAGGCTAAACTACATGGGTACAATAGTTGAACTACATACAGTGCTTTCAGAAAGTATTCATATCCCTTGACTTTTCTCCCCCGTCTATACACAATACTCCATGACAAAGTGAAAACATATTTCTAGAAATATTTGCAAATTTATTGAAAATGAAATACAGAAATATATAATTTACATAAGTATTCACACCCCTGAGTCAAAACATGTTAGAATAACCTTTGGCAGCGATTACAGCTGTGAGTCTTTCTGGGTAAGTCTCTAAGAGCTTTGCACACCTGGATTGTACAATACTTACACATTTATTTAGTTAAATTCTTCAATCTCTGTCAAGTTGGTTGTTGATCATTGCTAGACAGCCATGTCTTGCCATAGATTTTCAGGCCGATTTAAGTCAAAACTGTAACTAGGCCACTCAGGAACATTCAATGTTGTCTTGGAAGCAACTACAGCGTAGATTTGGCCTCATGTTTTAGGTTATTGTCCTGCTGAAAGGTGAATTTGTCTCCCAGTGTCTGTTGGAAGGCAGACTGAAACAGGTTTTCCTCTAGGCTACAAATCTATATGCCATCGGAGACCATACAGCTGTAGTTTTGGCTACACGGCTGGAAATGGTTAAACTCTGAGACTATCGATCACTACAGAATAAGAGCAAAACTTAGATGTATAATTACTAGTCTGCAGCTAGAAATTACGTAAATCTAGAACGAGAATACCGACAACCGCCAAAGCATCTACTCTACCACATCTACTCTACCACAAAAGACATTGTGACGTCTGGGAAAGTTAACCAGAGACTCTGATGAACTCTACAGGACGATCGAGGATTCCAACAGAGACAACGACATGCGGGCGTAAATATATAAATTGCAATTATTCTCGAATGAGCAGCCATTCATGTGCAAAGGATTAGCATTTCAATTAATATAATTATAGACTGTGTGTAGTGAATACATTTTGTCTTTCCCGCTCTTTCTCAGATCCCACCCCTTTCCTTTTGTCTACCAGCCCGTCATATTGGCTTAGCCCACTAGGGACTTTTCTATCATTGTTAGTAACCAATATCTACTGTTTGTTTGTTATGTATTTCTGTGATTATTTATTTATTTATTTAGTTAGTTAGTAAATAAATAATTAAGTCAATTTGTATATTGGTGATTCGTGATGTAAACTAGTGTTTGTGCAGATACCCAAAGATTTTACGATATTTGGAATGAGACTAATGAGGTAATAATTAATAATTCATTAATAGAAGACTAATTGATAAGATTTGAAAATATCTGAATAGTCGATTCGGAAACTAGAGACTAAACATTTTCCCGTGGTGCCCCGACTTCCTAGTTAATTCAAGTTTGCATTATTAGTTTAATCACATAATAATAATACCAATAGAGAATTGATTTGATAAAATAACAGTCTTCACAATTAATGATAGTCACAGACACGACACCTTGATGTGTTTGATTTGCCCCAAACATAACGCTTTGTATTGAGGACATAAAGTTAATTTGTTTGGCAATTTTTTTTGCAGTATTACTGTAGTACCTTATTGCAAACATGATGCAAGTTTTGGAGTATTTGTATTCTGTACAGGCTTCCTTCTTTTCAATTTGTCATTTAGATAGTATTGTGGAGTAACTACAATGTTGTTGATCCTCAGTTTTTTCCTATCACGGCCATTAAACTCTTTTTAAAGTCATCATTGGCCTCATGGTGAAATTCCAGAGCGGTTTGCTTCTCTCCAGCTACTGAGTTAGGAAGGATGCCAATATCATTGTAGTGACTGAGTGTATTGATGCACCATCCAAAGTGTAATTAATAACTTTACCATGCTCAAAGGGTTATTCAGTATCTGCTTTTCTTTTTTTTTACCAATAAGTTCCCTTCTTTGTGAGGCATAGGAAAACCTCCCTGGTCTTTGTGGTTGAATCTGTGCTTGAAATTCACTGCTCGACTGAGGGACCTTACAATTATCTGTATGTGTGTGGTACAGAGATGAGGTAGTCATTCAAAAATCATGTTGAATACTATTATTGCCAGAGTGAGTCCATGCAACGTATTATGTGACTTGTTAAGCACATTTTTACTCCTGAACTTATTTAAGCTTACCATAACAAAGGGGTTGAATACTTATTTACTCAAGACATTTCAGCTTTTCATTTTTAATACATTTGTAAACATGTCTAAAAACATAATTCCACTTTGACATTATGGGTTATTGTGTGTAGGCCAGTGACACAAAATCTCAATTGAATCAATTTTTATTTCAGGCTGTAACACAAAACATGTTGGAAAAAGTCAAGGGATGTGAATAGTTACTGGAGGCACTGTAGGGACAGTAGTTGAACTACATAGGAGGCCAGAAAGATGAAGGGGTAGTGGTCAACAAGGGAAGGAAGACATTAACGACTCACCCAGAACAGCTTTTAGAAAGCTGCCTTGTTTTGTGTTGCATACACATATGCATCAGTCTATTTACAGTATATCATGATGCCTGATTGCACTATGGGGAGGCAGGTAGTCTAGTGGTTAAGAGCGTTGGGCCAGTAACCGAAAGATTGCTGGTTCGAATCCCCGAGCCAACTAGGTGAAAATGACTTGCTAGGTGAAAAGCCAACTACGTGAAAATCCCTTGCCCTTGAGCAATGCACTTCACCCTAATTGATCCTGTATGTCGCTCTGGATAAGACCATCTGCTAAATGGCTAAAATATATATACCTATAATTCTCTCTTGTTTTCAGTCGGTGACGATCCAAGACCCTGGGATGTGTGTGGGTTTCTCTGTGAACGGCTCATCCTATGTAGCGATCACACATGGCGCCCTCCCAGACTCTGCTGTCAACCTCAGCCTGTTCAGAGTGCAACAGGACCTCAATCTAACCCTGGTGAAGACTGTTACTTTCTGGACTTGACTGTTGTCTTTTAATTTCTGGTCCTTATGATGTGTTTTCTGCCTGCAGACATTATGTAAGATCTACATAGTAATCAATTACTTACTATAAATCACTCACTCATTGGTCTTCTGTTCCTATGGCTAGTTCTCTTTTTGACAGTCTCTCTATGTCAGTGGCATTATGTTGAGTAATGTATTCCTTTTATACAACATCAAACCTTTTCCCCATAGGAACAATCACTGGCTGTTGAAGCTCTTGATGTTAAACACTTCTCCATTGAAAAAAGACACTACCTTATTGCCTCAAGCCAGGTGAGTTTGG
This sequence comes from Salvelinus alpinus, assembly GCF_045679555.1. Lineage (NCBI taxonomy): Eukaryota > Metazoa > Chordata > Actinopteri > Salmoniformes > Salmonidae > Salvelinus > Salvelinus alpinus. Next base: position 91,236,577 of record NC_092090.1, read on the forward strand.
GGGTTAAAATGAACTTGCCATAACCTATGAGACATACCTGTACAGTACAGGTGCTCCAGGACATGATATCCACATGCACACCACCACATTACGATTGTCATTCAAATTAAAACGGCCAATGGATTTAGACCACACCACCTGGAGTTGATCTCGACTAGCTAGTAGCTAACTAGTCTTGTTTCTACCAGGTGTTCGTTTGGACCGGAAGTGTCTTGGCTCTCCATCAGAGCCTGGAGCTTCAGGGTGTCCTCATCGTGTCTCCCTTCTCCCATGGGACCAGCCTCTACCTGGTTGTCTGTGTGAGGAGAAAGACGGGCGACGGCTGTGTGCTGTTCCAGTGGAGTGGAGGGCACTTCCAGAACCCTAGGCCTCTGCCTGTCAGCAGCAGAGCTCAACAAGTAGAGTCTCTCAACAAAGGAGCAGACACTCTTCTTTTGGTCGTCACCGAAGGTGACCTCATGTGACCTTCTCTACAAACCACGTCCTCTGTATTTGTCTTTGCAATCTAAAATCTTCTATGTTGACATTTTGCTACGGTGCCATTTTGTATTCATTAGTTCTTCTCCGCGTGCTCTGAAGTGGCTTATGTGGTGCAGAGGTGGTGACGTGGCTTATGTGGTGCAGAGGTGGTGACGTGGCTTATGTGGTGCAGAGGTGGTGACGTGGCTTATGTGGTGCAGAGGTGGTGACGTGGCTTATGTGGTGCAGAGGTGGTGACGTGGCTTATGTGGTGCAGAGATAAAGAAGTGTCTCATGTGGTGCAGAGATGGTGACGTGGCTTATGTGGTGCAGAGATAAAGAAGTGTCTCATGTGGTGCAGAGATAAAGAAGTGTCTCATGTGGTACAGAGATAAAGAAGTGTCTCATGTGGTACAGAGATGGTGACGTGGCTTATGTGGTGCAGAGATGGTAAGGTGCAGATATGATACTTACCAGGCATAGCTAATGTGTCCCCAATCCACTGTTGACAAAACATGGTTTGTGTGCACAGACAGGAGGGAGTAAGGCGACAAAAGTCCTTATGTATATTGGAGCAGTGCCTTCCACATAAGTGAAGTAGGTCATCTCTATGATGTGAGTTTCCCAGAAGGCTCAGTGTTGTAGGCCAATGGGAAACCGCTCAGTGTAGTAGGCCAATGGGAAACCGCTCAGTGTAGTAGGCCAATGGGAAACCGCTCAGTGTAGTAGGCCAATGGGAAACCACTCAGTGTAGTATTTCTACAAACTTCAAAGTGTTTTCTATCCAATGGTACCAATTATATGCATATCCTGGCTTCTGGGCCTGAGTAACAGGCAGTTTACTTTGGGCATGTCAGTCAGACAGGAAGTGGAGAAAAATAGACCCTAGTCTGAAGAAGGTTTAATGTGAGTCTGGAAGGAGAGTTTACAGTCTAACCAGACACCTAGGTATTTGTAGTTGTCCACATATTCTAAGTCAGAACCGTCGAGAGTTGTGATGCTAGTTGGGCAGGAGGGTGTGGGCAGCAATCGGTTGAAGAGCATGCACTTAGTTTTACTAGCATTTAAAAGCAGTTGGAGGCCACGGAAGGAGTGTTGTATGACATTGAAGCTCGTTTGGAGGTTTGTTAGCACAGTGTCCAAAGAAGGGCCAGATGTATACAGAATGGTGTCATCTGCGTAGAGGTGGATCAAAGAATCACCAGCAGCAAGAGCGACATCATTGATATATACAGAGAAAAGAGTCTGCCCGAGAATTTATGAAAAATGAAAATGATGTCATGGCTTTAGAAGCTTCTGATGGGCTAATTGACATAATTTGAGTCAATTGGAGTAGTACCTGTGGATGTATTTCAAGGCCTACCTTCAAACTCAGTGCCTCTTTGCTTGACATCATGGGAAAATCAAAAGAAATCCCCCAAGACCTCAGAAAAAAATTGTAGACCTCCACAAGTCTGAGGACCTTGTGAAGATACTGGAGGAAACCGGTACAAGTATCTATATCCACAGTAAAACGAGTCCTATATCGACATAACCTGAAAGGCCGTTCAGCAAGGAAGAAACCACTGCTCCAAAACTGCCATAAAAAAACAGACTACAGTTTGCAACTGCACATGGGGACAAATATTGTACTTTTTGGAGAAATGTCCTCTGGTCTGATGAAACAAAAATAAAACTGTTTGGCCGTAATGACCATCTCTATGTTTGGTTGAAGAAAGGGGGATGCTTGCAAGCCGAAGAACACCATCCCAACCGTGAAGCACGGGAGTGGCAGCATCATGTTGTGGGGGTGCTTTGCTGCAGGAGGGACAAGTGCACTTCACAAAATAGATGGCATCATGAGGGAGGAAAATTATGTAGATATATTGAATCAACATCTCAAGACATCAGTCGGGAAGTTAAAGCTTGGTCGCAAATGGGTCTTCTAAATGGACAATGACCCCATGCATACTTCCAAAGTTGTGGCAAAATGGCTTTGACAACAAAGTCAAGGTATTGGAGTGGCCATCACAAAACCCTGACCTCAATCCTATGGAAAATTTGTGGGCAGAACTGAAAAAGCGTGTGTGAGCAAGGAGGCCTACAAACCTGACTCAGTTACACCAGCTCTGTCAGGAGGAATGGGCCAAAATTCACCCAACTTATTGTGGGAAGCTGGTGGAAGGCTACCTGAAACGTTTGACCCAAGTTAAACAATTTAAAGGCAATGCTACCAAATATTTATTGAGTGTATGTAAACTTCTGACCCACTTGGAATGTGATGAAAGAAATAAAAGCTGAAATAAATCATTTTCTCTAATATTATTCTGACATTTCACATTCTTAAAATAAAGTGGTGATCCTAACTGACCTAAGACAGGTAATTTTACTCGGATTAAATGTCAGGAATTGTGAAAACTGAGTTTAAATGTATTTGGCTAAGGTGTATGTAAACCAACTGTATATCTGTTCTTAGTTCTACTTTTTTTGAATGGGGCAGGCTTTTTAAAATGGTGAAGAAAGCACTTTTAAAAAGCAACCAGGCATCCTCTACTGACGGGATGAGATCAATATCCTTCCAGGATACCCGGGCGAGGTCGATGAGAAATGCCTGCTCGCTGAAGTGTTTTAGGGAGCGTTTGACAGTGATGAGGGGTGGTCGTTTGACCGACAACCCGTTACACACGCAGGCAATGAGGCAGGGATGGCTGAGATCCTGGTTGAAGACAGCAGAGGTGTATTTAGAGGGCACGTTGATCAGGATGATATCTAAGAGGGTTCCCATGGTTATGGATTTACGGTTGTACCTGGTAGGTTTCTTGATCGTGTGAGATTGAGGGAATCTAGCTTCGATTGTAGGACGGCCGGGGTGTTAAGGTCACCTAACAGTACAAACTCTGAAGATAGATGGGGGGCAATCAATTCACATATGGTGTCCAGGGCACAGCTGGGGGCTGAAGGGGGTCTATAACAAGCGTCAACGGGGAGAGACTTGTTTCTGGAAAGGTGGATTTTTAAAAGTAAAAGCTCAAATTTTTGGGGCACAGACCTGGAAAGTAAGACAGAACTCTGCATGCTATCTCTGCATTAGATTGCAACTCCCCCCCCTTGGCAGTTCTATCTTGTCGGAACATGTTATAGTTAGGGATGGAAATTTCTGGATTTTTGGTGGCCTTCCTAAGCCAGGATTCAGACACGGCTAGGACATCCGGGTTGGTGGAGTGTGCTAAAGCAGTGAATAAAACAAACTTAGGGAGGAGGCTTCTAATGTTAACATGCATGAAACCAAGGCTTATACGGTTACAGAAGTCAACAAATGAGAGTGCCTGGGGAATGGGAGTGGTGCTGGGGGCTGCAGGGCCTGGGTTAACCTCTACATCACCAGAGGAACAGAGGAGGAGTAGGATAGGGGTACGGCTAAAGGCTATAAGAACTGGTCGTCTAGTGCGTTCGGAACGGAGAGTAAAAGGAGACGATTTCTGGGCGAGGAAGAATAGATTCAAGGCATAATGTACAGACAAGGGTATGGTAGGATGTGAGTACAGTGTAGGTAAACCTAGGCATTGAGTGACGATGAGAGAGGTTTTGTCTCTAGAGCCACCATTTAAGCCAGATGAAGTGTGTGGGGGTGGAACAAAAGGTCTAGCTAAGGCATATTGAGCAGGGCTGGAGGCTCTACAGTGAAATAAGACAATCATCACTCACCAAAATAGCAATAGACAAGGCATATTGATATTAGGGAGAGGCATGTGTAGCCGAGTGATCATAGGGTCCAGTGAGTAGCTAGGCGATTCAGACAGCTAGCTGGCCAGGGCTAGCAGGCTTGCAGATGGGCCTCCGGGGGACGTCGCAGCGGACGAGCCTGTTGAAACGGAAGAGCCTGTCAGTGTTGTAGGCCAATGGGAAACCGCTCTGTGTAGTAGGCCAATGGGAAACCGCTCTGTGTAGTAGGCCAATGGAAAACCACAGGCAGGCTCAGAGGATGTAATTTATAGTAGCTGGGTGTGTCATACCTAACAGAACCGCCTGTGAATGAAAGAATAGAGGGCTAACATAAAGCTGTGTGTGTGTGTCTCCGTCTGTGTGTGTTTCTTCATCTGTGTCTGTGTGTGTGTGTGTGTCTGTCCGCCCGTCTGTGTGTGTGTGTTCCTATCCCCAGGTTCCTCTTCCTCCTGTGAGGTGTTTGTATGGGGTTCCCAGCAGCTGTTCCCCCAGCACAGCCAGTCTATCCCCCATCCTGGCCTGGCCTCTGCCCAGCCCTTCACTCTACCCTCAGGGATCAGTGAGTACACACACACACACACACACACACACACACACACACACACACACACACACACACACACACACACACACACACACACACACACACACACACACACACACACACACACACACACACACACACACACACACACACACACAATGGTGTTTGTTCTTCACTAGTTGCCTGTTTCTTGTGGCAACAGGTCACAAATATTGCTGTTGTGATGGTATTTCACCCAATAGATATGGGAGTTTGTCAAAATTGGGTTTGTTTTTAAATTCTTTGTGGATCTGTGTAATCTGAGGTAAATATGTGTCTCTAATATGGTCATACATTTGGCAAGAGGTTGGAAGTGCATTTCAGTTTCTACCTCATTTTGTGGGCAGTGTGCACAAAATGAGGTACGGCGGCCTGTTTCAATAGCAAGGCTACAGTGGTTCGTCCTTTGAAGTTCTATGGCATGCTATTCTATGTTATTCTATTCTTAATTCTATGGCATGTTAATTAAGTGTGAACCACTCGTACCATTAATGCTAGTTAGTGCTAGTTTGACCACCAGAGGGCATCTTTGAGAAACATTTGGGCACCAGAGGGCATCTTTGAGAAACACCTTCAATAATGGCTGTACTAGAGGGGTTCAATTCCCCGACGGGGAGGAAGGAGTAGGCTGTCCTTGTAAATGAGGAGTAGGCTGTCCTTGTAAACTGACTTGCCTAGTTAAATAAAGGTTACACTAAAAGCATAACATTTCTGCACTCTATTTTTTTTATTCTAGTCTAACCAATACCCAAACGAAGATTCAGTGAACATAAAAATCTCATTGATTTATCAAGACCAGTCCCCATGCTTGTCTCAGAGCAGCGCGAAACGGTGCTGAAATAGTTGTAGGCTATTGCTTCAAATCCTTTTGCTTCTAACTTCAATATGCTTTAAATAAATAAGACCTACACCACTTTTAACAGCACATTACTCAACACTAGTGAGACTCATGTTGCCTACGGTAGGCCTACAGTATATCGAAAAATATGATGTGACTACGCCAATAATTGCATATAGACGATTGGAGGATATTTCTGTGATTCAGTGATATTTATTCCCATAGTAATTCGTTATGGATCCATAACTAAATAAACATCAGCATTTTGAAAGAGTATTTTAATCATTATTTTATTAATGAAAGCATAAAGATGCCATTGTTAGTTACATTGTTTTAGTTTGAACGTGCAGACTGGCACTAAGAACAGAGCAGTGGGAACGTTTCCCTAGTCAGCGCCATTATTAGTGTAATGCACCTTAAATATTTTAGAGATTATTTTGTTTTCAAATGACGTAAAATGAGCGAGGAAAAAGACCATTCTTGAACATGGGGTGAGACATTGTTACTAATTTGTAAATAAAGCCAGTTTGTCATTTAGAATGATTTATTTCTGTTTTTAGAGGGAGAAAAACCAAAAACCTACTGTCATCTCATGGGTCTCCTAGTCAAGGCCAGCACGGGTATTGAACCAGCATCTGTAGCAACACAGCTTGCACTGTTATGCAGTGTCTTAGACCGTTGGGCCACGCAGGCACTGTACAACATGACTGGTCGGGAGTGGGCTACACTACTACAGTAAGAGCCAAATAACCCTAACAAAATAAAATTATAAAAACCTTAGTGCAACAGTTTTAGTAAGTAATACTGAAGTCGTGAACAATTATCAGTTTCTATTTAGGTTTGTCGCCCATTCATTGTCAGTTAGAGACACAGTAGGACCCCAAAGCATAATCAGTGCTCTAACTCCCCCTTGTGCTGGTCTTGATCAATGAAGTGGTGACGCAGGGTACCGTACTAAACCACAAATTACCTCTAAGTCCCGCGCTGTAAACTCGCAACTTTTAAAGGAGGAACCACTGCTGACTGAGTCTGTACATTCTCAAAGCGTTCCTTAAGTTTGGGTCAGTCACAGTGGTCAGGTATTCTGCCAGTGTATACTCTCTGTTTAGGGCCAAATAGCATTCTAGTTTGCTCTGTTTTTTTGTTGATTCTTTCCAATGTGTCAAGTAATTATCTTTTTGATTTCTCATGATTTGGTTGGGTCTAATTGTGTTGCTGTCCTGGGACTCTGTTTGTATTTATGCACAGAGCCACAGGACCAGCTTGTTTAGGGGACTCTTCTCCAGTTCCATCTCTCTGTAGGTGATGGCTTTGTTATGGAAGGTTTGGGAATTGCTTCCTTTTAGGTGGTGTTAGAATTGAATGACTCTTTTCTGGGGTTTTTTCTGGATTTTGATAATCTCTCTCTCTGTCTCTCTCTCTCTGTGTCTCTCTCTCTCTCTGTATATTTCTCTCTCTCTCTCTCTCTCTCTCTCTCTCTCTCTCTCTCTCTCTCTCTCTCTCTCTCTCTCTCTCTCTCTCTCTCTCTCTCTCTCTCTCTCTCTCTCTGTGTATATCTCTCTCTCTCTCTGTATCTCTCTCTCTCTCTCTCTCTCTCTCTGTATCTCTCTCTCTCTGTATCTCTCTCTCTCTCTCTCTCTCTGTGTGTCTCGTAGCCCATCTCCTGCTGGCCGGGAGCAACGGCTCAGCGCTGTACACCTGGAGGTCTGACATCATGCTGTTTGCCCTGGTGCTCACGTCTCCTCCAGCCTCTAAATTCCTCTCTCTCCCTCTCCCCTACATCAACACCACTAAGAGCCTCCTAGCAGCCACCGAGCCCTCAGGCACCACTATGTATGAGCTCACCTCTGTCTCCAACCGTTCTGACTTCATACCCAGGTACAGATGTGCCCCACTGTTCCCATGGCAACTCATTACATTGAGACCAGAGGCATTGGTCATATGTTTGATCAAACTTTGAGGAAATTGTCACTTACGTCGTCACTTGTGTCTGTTGTTCTTCGTTCATTCTTCAGTGGCTGTCTTCTCTGACCATAATGCATTTCACTTTCAGCTATGGCGAGTTGCGTTTTGTGCCTGGTGACCGGGAGTTGGAGATTGCGGTGAACGTCGTCGACGACGATGTCCCAGAGGAGGACGAACAGTTCCGGGTGGTCCTGAAGAATCCCAAGGGAGGGGCTGAGATTGGCTTTGGTGGTCAGGTGACCGTGCTTATTCCAACCAATGATGACGCCCATGGAGTCATAGGCTTCACACAGGTACTCTCCGTTGTTTAACTCTGATTCATTGTCAATTTCCAAATAGGTTTCTGTTGCTTGCATTTCTATGTCTATACATACATAACATTTATAGTGCTAACGCTCTATGCTCATATTTTATTTTCCAATACAGTTGAATGGTAAACATCTTTATGATATTACAGTGCACACTGACATTGATGCTGTCTCTCCAGGGCTCTCTATCTATGGAAGTGGAGGAGTTGACGAAGGGCAACCCTATCTCTCTGAGTGTTGAGAGGAGGAGAGGGACCTTCAGGAGACTGACCATCCACTGGGCAGCCAACGGCAGTCTGGAAGACATCTTTCCCACGTCAGGAGTGGTGAGTCTCTCTTTTCCCATCTCTCTCTCTCTCATGGCTAACTTCCATGTGTTAGATATAGAGAAATAGAAGAGATACCAAACAACTCACTGATGTGCCATTTCTAGTTTAGTTCATTGGTTGCGAATTAACTTCCTGGATTGGCTGAGCTACAGAGGAACAGACATCCACCCTGTTGTCCTCTACCGTGTTTCTCAGGTGACGTTTTCCCAGGGCCAGGTGGTGGCTACCATCTATCTGACCGTGCTAGCAGATAGCATCCCTGAGCTGAAGGAGAGGGTCACCATCACCCTGCTGGATGTCACCACAGTGGGCCTAGACCAGCTCTCCAGGGGGGCGCTGATTGACCCCCAGAGAGCACAGGCCCTCCTCACCATCTTGCCCAACGGCTCACCCTACGGGTTGATAGGCTGGCACCTGGACTCCCAGTACCTCCTCACACAGGAGCCTCAGAGTAAGAAGCCAGCTGTTTGTATTGTTATGCATTTATTTATACAGTGGAAAAATAATTTCTAATGTGTATAGTTAAAAATAAACCCTATTTGAACAATGTACATTTTTAAAGCTACTGAAGTGTTTGGTTGTCATGAGCGATCATAGCTTGATTTGACAGGCACTACGACATTGGTGTGATTCATTACTACACATTATCCAATCTGTTTCTGTCCTTGTTCAGGCTATAAGGTTTAGGTAAGTTGTCTAATGCTCCTTGTACATGTTTGTCTCTACTTTTCACCCAAGCGAGTCCCACTAATGTCACGCTAACCATTGTGAGGGAGCAGGAGGCTTCTGGGGAGGTGGCAGTGCACTACCAGACAGGACCAGCCCTATCCAAGCCCCCCTCCAACCAGGCCAGCACCCCACAGGACTACACACCCCGGGAGGGCACCGTCATCATGAAGGAGAACTCCACCCTTGCCCTCATCACCATCACCATACTACCGGTACGCATAGAAAATAGTAGAATAGAATAGAAAATTATGGATTATTACTTTATGGACAAACCATCCCAAAGACTCATCTTGGGATGACTGGGGACCGGACCCTCCTCCTCTTCTTCTCCTCTTCCACCCCAGCAGTGTAAATCTAGATTGGTTCAGCAGACACTGTGGCTTTCTGCCTGTTCTGGCTGCTTTCTTCCTGTTCTGGCTGCTTTCTGTCTGTTCTGGCTCCGTTCTGGCTGCTTTTTGCCTCTTCTGGCTGCCTGTTCTGGCTGCTTTCTGCCTGTTCTGGTTGCTTTCTTCCTGTTCTGGCTGCTTTCTGTCTGTTCTGGCTGCCTGTTCTGGCTGCTTTCTGCCTGTTCTGGTTGCTTTCTGCCTATTCTGGCTGCTTTCTGCCTACAGCGTAGGTCCATACTAGGGCTCAAACCACCAGTGTTGGGTCTGCCACGGAGGAAACCCACTACTTATTTCCCATCGGAATAGATCCATTCCTAGTAAATTGCAGTGTTGAGTGGCTATTTTAATGGTAACTATTATTGTGTTTTGTTTAGACTGAGAGGAAGTTCTGAAAAACATGGACCTGGTTTATATGTGCTCTGAAACTGCCAACATTCTTTAAGGTTGATTGGGGAATAAAGGCTCTTTAGAAGTGGAACATGGGAAAGATCCGTAGTTCCTGTCTGTGGGTTGGGTTTTCTTTCCTCCTAATATAGCAGGCAACCATACCCCACAGTGTTGGTCAGGTCCTCCAGACCTGAGGGCTGTGTGTGTGTATCAACCAGGATGAGGCTCCGGAGCTGGCTGAAAGTTTCCTGGTGAACATCACAAGCGTGGAACTAGTGGGGGGGTTGACTGGGGCGGCCCAGCCCAGTGTGAAGAGGCCTGGCATGGAGGTGGCTGAGGTCACCATCCAGGAGAACGATGACCCACGGGGGGTCCTGCAGTTCAACGTCTCCCAGGTAATAACTTACACTACTACCTCTGCCCATATGCTACACAATTCTCCTTGAATAAAACACTCCATTCCTTTATTCTCCTTGAATAAAACACTCCATTCCTTTATTCTCCTTGAATAAAACACTCCATTCCTTTATTACCCTTGAATAAAACACTCCACTCCTTTATTCTCCTTGAATATGGCACTCCATTCCTTTATTCTCCTTGAATAAAACACTCCACTTCTTTATTCTCCTTGAATAAAACACTCCATTCCTTTATTCTCCTTGAATATGGCACTCTATTCCTTTATTCTCCTTGAATAAAACACTCCACTCCTTTATTCTCCTTGAATAAAACACTCCATTCCTTTATTCTCCTTGAATGAAACACTCCATTCCTTTCTAAAGTATATCACAACATCTTACAACAGTAACTATATGGTGCTCTAAGGTTGAGAGATTATCTGAAAGCTCTGATCAACAAGTGAATGAATACCAATGGGTATGTTAACCCTATGGTACAAATGGGTATGTTAACCCTATGGTACAAATGGGTATGTTAACCCTATGGTACAAATAGGTATGTTAACCCTATGGTACAAATGGGTATGTTAACCCTATGGTACAAATGGGAATGTTAACCCTATGGTACAAATGGGAATGTTAACCCTATGGTACAAATGGGTATGTTAACCCTATGGTACAAATGGGTATGTTAACCCTATGGTACAAATGGGTATGTTAACCCTATGGTACAAATGGGTATGTTAACCCTATGGTACAAATGGGTATGTTAACCCTATGGTACAAATGGGTATGTTAACCCTATGGTACAAATGGGTATGTTAACCCTATGGTACAAATAGGTATGTTAACCCTATGGTACAAATAGGTATGTTAACCCTATGGTACAAATAGGTATGTTAACCCTATGGTACAAATGGGTATGTTAACCCTATGGTACAAATGGGTATGTTAACCCTATGGTACAAATGGGTATGTTAACCCTATGGTACAAATGGGTATGTTAACCCTATGGTACAAATGGGTATGTTAACCCTATGGTACAAATGGGTATGTTAACCCTATGGTACAAATGGGTATGTTAACCCTATGGTACAAATGGGTATGTTAACCCTATGGTACAAATAGGTATGTTAACCCTATGGTACAAATAGGTATGTTAACCCTATGGTACAAATAGGTATGTTAACCCTATGGTACAAATGGGTATGTTAACCCTATGGTACAAATGGGTATGTTAACCCTATGGTACAAATAGGTATTTTAATGCTTCAACTCTGTTTCTGTGTCTAATTCTTAGGAAGAGTCTGGAGAGTTGCTGGCCTATGAGGTGGCTCCGCCCAGAAACGTCCTCCGTCTAGCAGTGGTGCGATTGGCTGGCAGGACTGGGAGAGTGGTGGTGTACTGGGAGGCTCAGCCAATCACTGCCAGGCTCGATGACTTCACTCCCTCTTCTGGGAATATCACCTTTCAAGATGGACAGGTAGTTTGATTACAACTATGGTTAGAGAGTTTCTCCTGTTAGACCACATAGTTAAATTAGGTCACCTACGTAACTATGATCCACTAAGTCTAGTTGAGCTTCTATGAAGGATAAGATGTATACCTCAGGTAAAATAAACTCTGGTTCTGTTTGCAGGGACAGGCCATCATAGACATCAGCATCGTGGATGACACGGAGGTGGAGTCTGTGGAGCGCTTCAGTGTGACTCTAATGCGTGTGATTGGTGGAGCCAGGCTGGGGGTGGCGATCTCTGTGACAGTCACCATCCCACCCAACGATTCACCCCTGGGCAGCTTCGGCTTCCAGGAGAAGACTGTGAGTCACAACTCATTGTCACCCAACAAATTGCCCTACAGAGAATGGAAGAAGTTGTATTTTCCAATCCAATACAACTTTATTGTAAACCATTATTATGCTAAGTAAACAAATCTCCTTCTAGTTCACTATCAGCGAGCCAGAGTTCACTAGTGACCCGGCTGCCATGGCAACGCTGACGGTGGTGCGAAGTGCAGAAGGCGAGGGGGCGGTGACACTGATGTGGCGCCTGGAGGACACTGCCCGGGACGACCTTTCACCTCTCAATGGAACACTGGTCTTCAATGAGGTCAGTAGGGGGCGGGGCTAGGGAAGATGATAGCAGGTCAGTTAACAGCATTTTACACTATATGTGAACTAACTAGTTAACTACTTGGTAATAATTGATACCAAATGTACTAATAGTTGGTGCTAAATGTACAGTTTATCTTAGAAGTTGAAACTGCAGTTTGTAGGGAAGACACTGATGGGAGACTTTGTGAACCTCAGACAGAGTCTAGGAGAACGCTGGTGATCCGGGCTCTGGCTGACGCTGTGTTGGAGGGAGACGAGAGCTTCACTGTCCAGCTCCTGGCTGCCAAGAGTGGTGCTGTAATCGACCCCGTTAATGGTCAGTGTCTTTAGCTGCCTCACTGTGTTTAAACATACACACAGTCTCTGGTCTATGGAGAGGGGAGGGATAAAGTTGCGCCTAGAAGCTGATCTGAGGTCAGTTTCTGCGTTTTAAATTCGAATGGTTACGGTTTGGATTGAGGGAGAGGAAGCTGATCCTAGATCTACGCCTAGAGGCAACTTGTGTGTAAGGCGCACCGGAGGAGGGCATTCGACTGAACTGTGTCCCCTGGGTTGGTGTGTGTCTGTAGGGTCAGCCACCGTCACCATCCTGGGAGACCGTGCAGCCCTGGGAATAGTGGGGATCGCTGAGGCTTCCAGGAACGTCCTCATCGGAGAACCTCAGGGAGACTATAATGGGACTGCTCTGGTCAGGTACACACACAGACAGTTACACACACACATATCACTGGCTAATGGGAAAGCCTCACATATGTTCATTGGTCAGAATATTTATGTTGTGCCGTTGAGAAAGTCTTCTTTTGGTTAATAAGATGTCAACCAAATGCATGTTGCAATGATACCATTATGTGTGTGTGTGTGTGTGTGTGTGTGTGTGTGTGTGTGTGTGTGTGTGTGTGTGTGTGTGTGTGTGTGTGTGTGTGTGTGTGTGTGTGTGTGTGTGTGTGTGTGTGTGTGTGTGTGTGTGTGTTTCAGCCTTGTACGCGGCCCTGGCATCTTTGGAGAGATCCAGGTGTACTGGAACATCACTCCTGCTGTGTCCTCTGAGTTTGAGGAGCTGTCTGGCGTGGTAACCATGAGGGACAGACAGTCTGCCGCCACCATACGCCTCAAAGTATGACAATCTCTCTGACTATGGAATGATATTCATCACTATGTTCTTGTTTTATCATACCTCATCTCATCGTTAAGTGAAAATTTATGCAAAATGAATATTTCCCAATGTAAATTGTAAAACTGTGTCCCAATATCAATACTTGACTACTACTTAGAGTGAAGTGATGTAACCTATTGTATTGACCATGCATTTTCAACAGTGTCCTAGTGTGGATATTGGGTCACAGGCTGAAGGGAGTGGTGTTTGTTGTTGTAATTTCAGGCGCTGGATGATGACACGGCAGAGGAGCGGCGTGTGTACCAGCTGACCTTGACCTCAGTCACGCCCGGGGCAGGGATCAGCCCCTCGGCCCAGAGGGCCACGGTCACCATGGCAGCCAGTGATCTCCCCCACGGCCTGTTCTCCTTTGTCCAAGGCCTCGTCAGGGCCTCTGAGGAGGAGGGCAAGGTGAGCGCGCCTGGGCAGTCTTGGGCCATGATCTTAAACAACCGCATTGTTGAAACTCACTAGAGGATGTCTAACTGGCTAGACCTGCCCTATCAGAGCCTGGGAACGGTCTGACCTGTCCTATCAGAGCCCGGGAACGGTCTGACCTGTCCTATCAGAGCCTGGGAATGGTCTGACCTGTCCTATCAGAGGCTGGGAACGGTCTGACCTGCCCTATCAGAGGCTGGGAACGGTCTGACCTGCCCTATCAGAGCCTGGGAATGGTCTGACCTGTCCTATCAGAGGGAGGGTGGGCTGAGGGAGCAATAAAATGGTTGAAAGTCAGAAGTGGAAATTAAGGCATTTAGCTGTGTTTTAGTCAAGAGTCATCATATTTCAACCATTCTATATGACTGCCTATTTTTGCCCCCTCCCTCCTCCACCTTCTCTTCTCCCCCAGGTCAATGTGACAGTGGTGCGCTCCATGGGCAGGTTTGGGAGTGTGTGGTGAACCCCTTCTCTTCTCCCCCAGGTCAATGTGACAGTGGTGCGCTCCATGGGCAGGTTTGGGAGTGTGTGGTGAACCCCTTCTCTTCTCCCCCAGGTCAATGTGACAGTGGTGCGCTCCATGGGCAGGTTTGAGAGTGTGTGGGTGAACCCCTTCTCTTCTCCCCCAGGTCAATGTGACAGTGGTGCGCTCCATGGGCAGGTTTGGGAGTGTTTGGGTAACCTACCAGACAGCAGGCAGTGTAGCGGTCAGTGGAGTGGACTTCACCGGTGCCTCGGGTAGGCTTCTGTTTGGCCCAGGCCAGACCACGCGTGGGGTCACGCTGAGTATCCATGACGACGACCTCCCAGAGGGACCTGAGGAGTTCTACCTCAACATCACCACAGTGGAGCTCCTCAATGACAGGTAGGTGGACCCTGGACAGTGATCTAGAGTCATTTCTGTGATTCCTGTCCTCCAGTTAAGGTTAGGGGGGTTGGAGAGGGAAAGCTGATCCTAGATCTGTTGCTAAGGACAACTTCTACCCTGAGCTGCTGGTGTGGGGTCTAGGTGTGGGAGGAGGATTCCAAACCTGGTTAGTGATCAAAATGCCATAGTCAGAAATGTGGATTTCACTGTAAGTGAGGTGGAAGGTGTGGGTCTCTGTGGTGTGAGATGTTTTTTTTAACCTTTACATCACTGGGTGTGAGACGGAGTGGTGTTGTCTCTGACCTCTGTCTCCCTCCTGTGGTCAGTAATGTGGACTTCAGTGTGAGGGAGCACGGTCTGCAACGAGACCAGCCTCCAGCCATCGGCAAAGTTTCCTCCGTCATGATCGTCATCCAGAAGAGTGACAACTCAGAGGGCATTCTGGAGTTCCTCCCTGACTATGTCAACATCACAGGTCAGCCTCTAATACACACACACACACACACACACACACACACACACACACACACACACACACACACACACACACACACACACACACACACACACACACACACACACACACACACACACACACATGTTGACACTATTCAACATAGCTATTACTATCAGGCATCACTTTAGCAAATGTAATTTCATCCTCTTAATATGTAATGGACATTATTAAAATAGAGGGATTCTGAGAGTGGTGATTGGATGAATGCAGTATATAAGGAGTATTACAATACAGTATTAAAGTGTACATTTGTCCCCATCCATAATAGCACCCTATTCCCTACATAGTGTACTACTTTTGACCAGAGCCCCATAGGTGCCATTTGGGATGCACTGAGTGTATTTGATCCTCCTCTCTCTTGTCTCTCTCCAGTGGAGGAGGATGTGGGCAGTGCGTCCATCCCGGTGGTGAGGAGGGTGGGTTACTACGGCCTGGTCACAGCAGAGTACATCTCTAGGGGTCTGACTGCCAGGGCCGGCCTGGACTACATCCTGGCCAACGGCTCGCTCACCTTCCTCCACGGCCACAACACCAGTCACATCAACGTGTCCATTATAGACGACCAGGACAGGTAAGTCTCCCTCTCTGTCTCCCTCTCTGTCTCTGTCTCTCTCTGTCTGTCTGTCTCTGTCTCTGTCTCTGTCTCTCTCTGTCTCTCCACAGATCACCTTTAAAATGTTTCCTCTCCCAGCCACAAAACAATGTTTAATTATTTAATTATGGATGTGAACATGAAAGACCAGTAATGGCGCTGTCATAACTCTTCTGCCAGAGAGGACGCCGAGACGTTTGAGATCCAGCTGTCGGGTGCCACGGGCGGAGCCATACTGGGTACTCATCTGATTGCCAGGGTTACCATCGCCAAGAGCGACTCGCCCAATGGCGTGGTCCGTTTCCTGAACGCGAACGTGATCACCCTGGTGAACCCCAACAGTATCCTGAAGTTCAGCCTGCTCCTGGAGAGGGCGGGGGGGTTTGTAGGCAATGCTACGGTAAGCCTACTGGGACACTCCCCCTCACTCTGTTTCTCCCTCTTGTTAGGCCTGTAGCCTCAGCCACCTCCGGGACAGTTTCCCGGACACAGACTAAAAAGAACGCTCGATAGAGAATCTCCAGTGAAAGTGTTTTTTTAGTCCAGAGGGAGGGTGAATTTGTGTTCGGGGAATCGGCCACTAGGATCTAACTGCCATGTTCTGTCTCTCTGACGCCGTAGTACAAGAGCTTGTTCACTGTCGTCATTTCTCTGCCAGATGTCCATCACTCATGCTAAACTTAATGACTCTGCAATACCTGTTAGCCTATGCGACGGATAATGTCTTGATCCTGTATTTTTCATAAGGGAACGATTGGTCCGAATATATTTGGCAGTAATATTAATCTAGTCTTCTTGTCTTTGCGAGCATGAGAGTGATGCATACCAGCCAATCTGAATCATTGATCTCTTTTCCTCAGATAACATGGAGCATTCTGGGTCCCAACACCAAAGAGGTCTTACCACCCGTAAACACAGACGTTGGAGATCCTGTGAACGGATCATTCCATTTCAGAGACGGGGAGGGGGGATTGCGCACCATTGATCTGAGGATTCTACCCCATGGGGAGGTGGAGGTGGCGGAGACCTTTGTGGTCGTGCTTCAACTCCTCTCAGGTGACATGGACATTGACCCCCGAGCTGGCTCTGTCACACTCAAGGTACATCACGGTCCCAATGAGTAACATCTCAATATTAATACGAACCCCAGTTGTATTAAAACCATTATATTGAAATGACTTCACAGGCTCTTATTGATAATACGAGTCTCTGAATCGTGGCGACAACATGTGGTTTTCTCTTGGTTTGGTGTGTGTGTGTGTGCCTCAGATTGAGAAGTTTGGAGACCCTAATGGCATAGTTGAGTTGACAGAGGAGGACCTTAGAGAGCGTGTGTACAGTGAGCCCACAGACGGCGAGGGGCCGCTCAACATCTCCCTGCTCATCACGCGCAGACAAGGTGTTATGGGCAACGTCACGGTACGACCACCTCGAGGGTGACATCATACTGTTACAGACAGAATATGGCTTTATAGGCAATGCTCCGGCTTTGAGTGTGTCCCTTTCACTCAGGTGTGCTGGGAGACTGTATGAACCGAGTTCATTACACTGTCTGTCCGATAATATACAGCCAATTTGCAGGTATGTTATAGATGTATGTGTGTCTCTCAGGTGCACTGGCAGATCCTGAGTGACTCTGACACAGCGGGGGACTTCTCGGCCCTCAGCGGCTCCGTGGTTATCCTGGATGGTCAGAGAGGGGCAGAGGTGGTCCTCACTCTTCTACCCGACGCCGTGCCCGAGCTGGAGGAGCTCTACATGCTCCGGCTGAGCTCCGTGGAGGGTGGCGCCACCCTGGACACCAACCGCAGTACCACCCTCTTCAGGGTGCGTGCTAACGACGAGCCGCACGGCGTGTTCGGCCTGGCGGCGGAGCGGCAGGCGGTGGTTGTGGTGGGGAGGGGGGCCGGGTTGGTCAGACTCCTGGCCCTGAACGTGACGCGCCAGGCTGGGGCCTTCGGCAACGCCAGTGTGGGCTACCGGATCAGTACTGGGCCTGGGCTGAATGGACAGGAGCTGCTAGGTGGGGCGGCTGTGGGGAGAGTCCTGATCAAGCATGGAGAGTATTCAGCCTCTGACTCTGTGCCAATCAGTACTCAGGTAAGAGAGGACTCAAAGACATACTCAAGACCAGGGTTGCCAATGGTTTTATATGATTTTGATGCATCAATGGGGGATCATGCACTCGTGCTATGAATATACTCATACATTTTCTGGCAATTTATGAAGATAACATTGATTCTGTATAGTTTTTCATAACTTTCCATAACCTCCCTAATAAGGCCATTTTATCAAACCAAAATTGTCTCCAGTACGTCACTGACCCTGCCTCTGTAGTCCTGGTTACCAGGCTGAATGTCTCTCTCTGTCTTCTAGTGCTGTGTCACTGACCCTGCCTCTGTAGTCCTGGTTACCAGGCTGAATGTCTCTCTCTCTGTGTCTTCTAGTGCTGTGTCACTGACCCTGCCTCTGTAGTCCTGGTTACCAGGCTGAATGTCTCTCTCTCTGTGTCTTCTAGTGCTGTGTCACTGACCCTGCCTCTGTAGTCCTGGTTACCAGGCTGAATGTCTCTCTCTCTGTGTCTTCTAGTGCTGTGTCACTGACCCTGCCTCTGTAGTCCTGGTTACCAGGCTGAATGTCTCTCTCTCTCTGTCTTCTAGTGCTGTGTCACTGACCCTGCCTCTGTAGTCCTGGTTACCAGGCTGAATGTCTCTCTCTGTCTTCTAGTGCTGTGTCACTGACCCTGCCTCTGTAGTCCTGGTTACCAGGCTGAATGTCTCTCTCTGTGTCTTCTAGTGCTGTGTCACTGACCCTGCCTCTGTAGTCCTGGTTACCAGGCTGAATGTCTCTCTCTGTCTTCTAGTGCTGTGTCACTGACCCTGCCTCTGTAGTCCTGGTTACCAGGCTGAATGTCTTTCTCTCTTTTAGGTGTTTCTCTCAGTGGGTGTGAACTTTACTTTGGAGCTTACAGACGTGAGCCTCCTGGGACCTCTCTTCAGCTCCCCACCTCGCCTCCTACTGGAGGCCAGGGTCGCCATAGTGACCGTCCCAGAGGAAGCAGCCAGTGCTGAGGTATCAGTCAATAACTTATGGAGTAAGGTGAAGTTGCACCTAAATGCTGATCTTGGTTCAGTTTTGCATTTTACCCACTAATGGTTATGGCTAGGATTAAGGTATGGGAAGCTGATCCCAGATCTGGGATCAGATGTAAGTACTACATGGATGTAGTAAGTACTACATGTGTGGCTCCTCTGTTAGCCACTAGGAGGCGTAGTTACACCCATTTTGAAACCCATCTCCACTCCCACTACATTGGAAAGACGGATGGGAGGATGCTCTGTATGTAACTGAATTACTGCTCTGTGGTTGGTAGCACCTCCCTGTGAACACACAACCTCTCTCAGTCATGACCTTAGAAGAAGTGCATGTTACATGAGCCTTTCAAATCAAAGTCAGTTGACCAGCTTGGTGCTGACCACGAAATAGACTTAGCATTTTGACCTAGCTAGCTACCACTACCACCACTTCTGCTAACAGACAGTATTATAAAAGCATTACAGCGGTACACAGGGCTGTGGACACTCATAATGGCATCACCTCATTCTACAGAGGCACCGTTACCATGGAAATGGTCTCCAACACTCATCTTGTCCTTTTGATCCGAATGCACCGTCT
The DNA here is from genome assembly GCF_045679555.1 of Salvelinus alpinus. Lineage (NCBI taxonomy): Eukaryota > Metazoa > Chordata > Actinopteri > Salmoniformes > Salmonidae > Salvelinus > Salvelinus alpinus. The sequence continues at coordinate 91,256,017 of NC_092090.1, forward strand.
TTAGTCAGCCGTTCTTCAACACAACATTCTAATAGTATGTCGCTTTGTCTCGCAGGTTGTTAGATCTGTACTGGGCTTTAATGGAACAGTTGTATCACATCCTTCCCTGTTCCTCCTCCTCTGTGTGGTGTGTGTGTGTGTGTGTAGGTGGGCTTTGTCTCGTTGGCGTTGCAGGTCTCCAGTGTGGAGACGGGTGTGTGTGAGGCGCTGGTGTACAGGACGGGGTTATTTGGGGAGGTGAGGGTGGAGTGGAGCGCAGGGTACCCCCCCGGACAGGCTCCGTTAGGATTCAGGCCTGGAGTCATCACCCCCAGCTCAGGTAAGGACCTCAGAGGGAAACTGACCACTGTGACCTCAGAGGGAAACTGACCACTGTGAGCTTTAGAAGAGGTTTGGTGTGGATCTAAAATGTCCAGGTCTCTCCCTATTGGTTAATTTACTCTCTCTCTCTAACCGAAGGAGGACATGTGAACAGGCTGAGAAGGTCTCAGTTAACCCCCCAGATAATCTACCTATACTTCCTCCAGTCTCGTTTAATTATCTCCATTTCCAAACACCACCACCAACAAACACCCTAGAAAATGAGCACGCAGATAGGAGGAATTGATGTGAGCTGTGTGGTCTGAGGGTGTTTGTCTGAGGGTGTTTGTCCTTCTCCTCAGGCTCGGTGACAATGGCCCATGGAGAGAGGAGCAAGGCTGTGTCCCTCCAGGCGCTCTCTAATGTGTCTGAGCCAGCGGCCTTCGCCCTCCACCTCACTGCAGCCGGCTCCAGCTCCCCTGCTCCTGGGGTAACTAGACTCCGGTACAGTAACCAGACTCACTTGCCAAGCTTATAGCGCTTCTATGTACTGTAGACATAGGGCCGGGAACAAGACAGCCCTCTGACTGAAGATGGCATTCTGTATGTAACAGTAATGTTACAAAGGTTCAACAGCCCTGGTGTGATGCTACTCTCTGTTTCCCTCTCCAGGTCAGGGTTCACGGTGGCAGAGGTTGAGCCTCTGGGGCTGTACCAGTTCGCTCCGGACTCCCGCCAGCTGGTCATCGAGGAGGACGTGCAGACCATCACCCTCTACGTCCAGCGGCTCTATGGTTTTCGTAGCAACCGTACCCGCCTGTCTTACCAGACAGTGTCGGGCAGTGCCCTGGCCGGACAGGACTTCGCTGGAGTGCGGGACGGAGAGCTGTTCTTTGACTCACCTCGCCAGACCTCCGCCTTGCTCCGGTTGTCCGTTCTGGACGACGCACTCTTGGAGCCAGACGAAACCTTCTTTGTCAACCTGACAGACGTCCAGGTACTGAGTGGTGGTGACCCCCAATCGGGTGACCCCCGGCCCCATCTCATCCCACAATACAGTGTGGCCACCGTTACCATCCTGGCCAGTGACGTCACGGTGGGGGTGCTGAGCATCGGGCCGGGACTGGTTGAGACAACAGAGGACAGGGAGGAAGGGAGCCAGCAGGAGAAGAGAGTGCTCCTCAGGGTCCATAGGTCTAGCAGTCTGGCTGGGTCAGTGAGGGTCAAGGTGCAGGCTTATGGAGGTGGGAGTGTTGGGGGTCCATCTCTTCCCTTTGCTCCTGAACACAACAAGACCCTGGCCCTGGTGGGGCAAGACTTCAAGTTGGAGTCCACCCTGGTGTCACTGCAGGAGGGGCAGAGTGAGGCCGAGGTCAGCCTCATCATCCTGGACGACTCTGAGCCCGAGGGACAGGAAGTGTTCTTCATCTACCTCAGCGACCCAGAGGGAGGTGCGCAGATCGCAGATGGGCCCAACCAGCAGGGCTTCAGCTCCTTTGCCAAAATCATCATCCTAGGTAAATACTGAAACGCTCATATTTGCCTCGGGCTCCCATGTCATATGCTCCTCAGTCTACCCATTGGTCAGCCAATTCAAGGTAATGTCATGCTCTAGTTTCTCTAGAACAATGTGTTCTCTGTCTAGGTCATTGTTTTCCAATACAATCCCTAAATTCGGTCACTGGGCATCTGATTGCAGATCCAGTGATGTGAAATCTATTCCACTGTTCAGTTGAAGATAACTGATGATATAATCAAAGGCGCAGTTACAACAGGATTGGGAAGCTTGATGCGCTGGTTTGTTGAATGCTCTGTGTACATACAGTGAATAGCATACATATGGAGAAAGTAATATCAATATCTCTCTCCCTCTCCCTCTCTCTCTCTCTCTCTCTCTCTCTCTCTCTCTCTCTCTCTCTCTCTCTCTCTCTCTCTCTCTCTCTCTCTCTCCCCCTCACTCTCTTTCCCTCTCTTTCTCTCTCTTCTCACTCCCTCCCTCCACTTTCTCTCAGGGAGTGATTTCCATAACGGGATAGTGGGTTTCAGTGTGAGTTCTCTGCTGGGTCAGGTTCTGGACGAGGACTCAGAAGTAAACAGAACAGCCCTACTTTACTTGCAGAGACAACAGAACAGGTAGGTCATTTCCTCCATATCGACCCTGTTCCCATATGACTGTCAGCAAACCAAAGAGAAGCAACAGTAACCGTCACATTAGTAACAGCAACATTAGTGGTGATGATATAAGCATCTGAAAGCTGCAATGATCACTCCCAGCCACTCGGGGCGCTGCGTGTGTGTTTGATGTGTGACCGGTCTGCTTCTCCCACGCAGGGCCTTTGAGGACGTTGAGGTGAAGTGGCGGGCCACGTTCAGCAGGGCGGGGCCGTCCCTGGTCAACAACGGAGTGAACCTGACACGGGAGCTGTGGCAGACCTCAGGCAAAGTGCTTTGCAGGAGAGGACAGGTCCTCTGTGTCTTCAGCATGGAGGTCCGACAGGACCAGGTGAGTCCCAGGTAATACTAGAGGTTATATCTCTAGTATCTCTCCCTGGGTTAGAGCATGGTTTGGCCAGGGTAGGCTGTCATTGTAAAATAAGAATTTGTTCTTAACTGACTTGCCTGGTTAAATAAAATAAAATATAGGTCAGGGTGGTACCAGAATAGACACATGTCACAGTACTTTAAAACTGTCAGCAAATCCTCTCTGTTTGGAACACTGACTTGAAGGAACAAGCAGGATACTGTGGCTCTGTCCCTGGATGTCCTAATACTGTGGCTCTGTCCCTGGATGTCCTAATACTGCAGCTCTCTCCCTGGATGTCCTAATACTGCAGCTCTCTCCCTGGATGTCCTAATACTGCGGCTCTGTCCCTGGATGTCCTAATACTGTGGCTCTCTCCCTGGATGTCCTAATACTGTGGCTCTGTCCCTGGATGTCCTAATACTGCAGCTCTCTCCCTGGATGTCCTAATACTGCAGCTCTCTCCCTGGATGTCCTAATACTGTGGCTCTGTCCCTGGCTGTCCTAATACTGTGGCTCTGTCCCTGGCTGTCCTAATACTGCAGCTCTGTCCCTGGATGTCCTAATACTGCGGCTCTGTCCCTGGATGTCCTAATACTGCGTCTCTGTCCCTGGATGTCCTAATACTGCAGCTCTGTCCCTGGCTGTCCTAATACTGCGGCTCTGTCCCTGGATGTCCTAATACTGTGGCTCTGTCCCTGCATGTCCTAATACTGTGGCTCTGTCCCTGGCTGTCCTAATACTGTGGCTCTGTCCCTGGATGTCCTAATACTGTGGCTCTGTCCCTGGCTGTCCTAATACTGTGGCTCTGTCCCTGGCTGTCCTAATACTGTGGCTCTGTCCCTGGATGTCCTCATACTGCGGCTCTATCCCTGGATGTCCTCATACTGTGGCTCTGTCCCTGGCTGTCCTAATACTGTGGCTCTGTCCCTGGATGTCCTAATACTGTGGCTCTGTCCCTGGCTGTCCTAATACTGTGGCTCTGTCCCTGGATGTCCTCATACTGCGGCTCTGTCCCTGGATGTCCTCATACTGTGGCTCTGTCCCTGGCAGGCCACACATCCCTTTTGTTTCTCCACGTATCTTTCTGCTGTGGTGTCAGAGGCTCTGGCAGTGTGTTAATGTGGACGTTAGTGGAGAGATTGGGCTGTGAGTGGCATCGAGGTCAATGTAGGGTCACAGGAGCAGGGCAGGAAGGTTCTGTGGCGTAATCACACCCTCCTCCTTCTCCTCTCCCTGGTCAGCAAGTAGCCTAGTTGTTAGAGCGTTGGGCCAGTATCTGAAATACCCAAGTTGACAATGACTTACCCTGTAAAACAACACATTTCACTGCACCTATCCGGTGTATGTGACAATAAAACATATATTTTATTTTTTGGGTGGTCTGACCAGGCAGTTCACCCAGCCCACATCCTGTCCTGCTATGTGTCTGTGTGTGAGGGCTATTTTAGGGCAAACCTCCTCCTATTGAGTGTTGTCTGTCTGCTGTGCTTCCTCCCCTCCTACTTCCCTGCTGTTATGACACAGTCCTCAGACCTGGAGAGGAGAGACATGAGTCCCAGATTGTTGGAGGCTGCAGGACTGGTCCACCATTATGTGACATGGGGCTCAATTCTATAACAAATTTTATAAACATTGCTTGTACTGTACTGTAATCGTATGGAAGCCCATAATCCCATGTTCAACAGTACAGTAGTTTTATGGCTGGGGAAGCACCTAATCCCATGTTCAACAGTACAGTAGTTTTATGGCTGGGGAAGCACCTAATCCCATGTTCAACAGTACAGTAGTTTTATGGCTGGGGAAGCACCTAATCCCATGTTCAACAGTACAGTAGTTTTATGGCTGGGGAAGCACCTAATCCCATGTTCAACAGTACAGTAGTTTTATGGCTGGGGAAGCACCTAATCCCATGTTCAACAGTACAGTAGTTTTATGGCTGGGGAAGCACCTAATCCCATGTTCAACAGTACAATAGTTTTATGGCTGGGGAAGCACCTAATCCCATGTTCAACAGTACAGTAGTTTTATGGCTGGGGAAGCACCTAATCCCATGTTCAACAGTACAGTAGTTTTATGGCTGGGGAAGCACCTAATCCCATGTTCAACAGTACAGTAGTTTTATGGCTGGGGAAACCTATAATCCCATGTTCAACAGTACAGTAGTTTTATGGCTGGGGAAACCTATAATCCCATGTTCAACAGTACAGTAGTTTTATGGCTGGGGAAGCACCTAATCCCATGTTCAACAGTACAGTAGTTTTATGGCTGGGGAAGCACCTAATCCCATGTTCAACAGTACAGTAGTTTTATGGCTGTGGAAGCACCTAATCCCATGTTCAACAGTACAGTCGTTTTATGGCTGGGGAAGCACCTAATCCCATGTTCAACAGTACAGTAGTTTTATGGCTGGGGAAGCACCTAATCCCATGTTCAACAGTACAGTAGTTTTATGGCTGGGGAAGCACCTAATCCCATGTTCAACAGTACAGTAGTTTTATGGCTGGGGAAGCACCTAATCCCATGTTCAACAGTACAGTAGTTTTATGGCTGGGGAAGCACCTAATCCCATGTTCAACAGTACAGTAGTTTTATGGCTGGGGAAGCACCTAATCCCATGTTCAACAGTACAGTAGTTTTATGGCTGGGGAAGCACCTAATCCCATGTTCAACAGTACAGTAGTTTTATGGCTGGGGAAGCACCTAATCCCATGTTCAACAGTACAGTAGTTTTATGGCTGGGGAAGCACCTAATCCCATGTTCAACAGTACAGTAGTTTTATGGCTGGGGAAGCACCTAATCCCATGTTCAACAGTACAGTAGTTTTATGGCTGGGGAAGCACCTAATCCCATGTTCAACAGTACAGTAGTTTTATGGCTGGGGAAGCACCTAATCCCATGTTCAACAGTACAGTAGTTTTATGGCTGGGGAAGCACCTAATCCCATGTTCAACAGTACAGTAGTTTTATGGCTGGGGAAGCACCTAATCCCATGTTCACATTCTATTTTTCTTTTCTTTTTTTTCTTCCTTTTCTCCTCTGTTATGTATTTCCATCTATAACCAGTTAGACGTTCCTCTGTCTGCGTGTTGCCATAGGAACCCGAGTACCAGGCCTGGTTCCTGGTTGAGATCTACCAGGTGGGTGTTGGCGCTGCCATCAATGAAAGTTCCCGCTTTGCCAACATCACCCTGCTGGAGAGCGATGACCCGCTGGGGCTGGTCTACTTTGCGGTGGGGTCCAGACTGCCTGTAGCCCACCTCAAGACCACCCACCTCAGTCTGCAGGTGTACAGAGAGGCCAGCATTGCCTCCAACATCACCGTACTCTACCGCATGCTGGTGAGAAGCACACACACACACACACACACACACACACACACACACACACACACACACATACACTGTACACACACTCGTTACATACAGTGTTCATGGAATAGCCACACAAATATTGTCATACATTCCCACACCATACATTGTCTCCCTTAATAACCACTCACATCCTTCTGGTTGAAAATTACAAGTCCCATCTTATTCAGGTTGTTGTATTGTCTAACTCACTAGATCAGATTTCCATTCCTCTCCCTAACCTAATTATACTGACCGGATTTGTTTCACCTTCAATGTCTAACAGTGTGTTGGTCATGGGACATCGAAGTCAAACTCTACTGCAATGCCAGCAAGAGACACCAACACCCAAAAAGGCACCCAGTCCCAGCCCCAGCCCCAGCCTCAGTCCCAGCCCCAGCCTCAGTTCCAGCCTCAGTCCCAGTCTCAGTCCCAGCCCCAGCCTCAGTTCCAGCCTCAGTCCCAGTCTCAGTCCCAGTCCCAGTCTCAGTCTCAGTCCCAGTCTCAGTCCTCACCCCCCAGGAAATGGCTCAGGATGTATCGGACACGCTCCATCCACCCTATTCCTCAAATGGTTTCTGTCGATCTATTGTGTAGGGTGTCGACTGAAAACACGCTTTTTCGTCTTTAAAGTTGTTAACGCGCGTCACAAAAAGATAAATTACCATGACGCGAGCTGAACTAAATGTAAAAGGCTTTGAAAATAAAAAAACTAGTTTTCGCTCAGTGCTCCGTTGACATTTCAGAGATACCCTTGTTTTTGTGAGAAATCTTCAAAAAATAATAGGAATTTTGAATAAATATGAAAACACATACTAAAATATGAAAATAACACATGTCATGTCTTAATATCAATATCCATCCTCCCTCTATTGTTGAATGTGAATTTGAGAAGAGGGATGAAGAGTTCAATGGGAAAGTGACCCTGTCAGGTTGCCAGTAGCTTTAATTCTTGCACAGAATCCAGTCTAGTTGACGCCATTCAATTTTCAATTTGCCACTTTTTCCCTCTGGCCTCCATTTATTTAGTCACCTTAATTCTGGCTATCCTACAAGGGTAAGAACTCAAATAACTGTTGAACAGATTATGATAGAGACATGAGGTTTGTACCATTTTGCTTTTATTATAGGATTATCTACACTTGGGCCACATGGGGCTCCCAACTGGCGCAGTGGTCTACAGTGGTATCTCAGTGCTAGAGGCGTCACTACAGACAACCTGGTTCGAATCCAGACAGTATCACAACAGGCCATGATTGGGAGTCTCATAGGGCGGCGCACAATTGGCCCAGCGTCGTCTGAGTTTGGCCGGTGTAGGCCGGCATTGTAACTAAGAATTTGTTCTTAACTGACTTGCCTAGTTAAAGAAAGGTTAAATAAAATAAAAACACAGTTAACATATTGCTTTACCCATTGGTCACATGATACTTTTTTTGATTGGCCACCCTACACTGTGTTCTCCTGTCCCCCCTCTCTCTTCCTCTACTTACTTTCTTTCCAGCTGGTCTCCTCCTCCCTCTCTCCCAGGTGTGGTGATGAGTGCTTTGTGTTTGACCCACTGCTCTCTGTCTGGGGGCTGATATTGACTTCTCAGCCTTTTGATGTTGCAACTCAAAAGGGAGACTGTCTAGTACACCTACTAGCACTCCAGTCTCCACATCCTGTTACATATAACCAGGTTATCTACAGTCTCCACATCATGTTACATATAACCAGGTTATCTACAGTCTCCACATCCTGTTACATATAACCAGGTTATCTACAGTCTCCACATCCTGTTGCATATAACCAGGTTATCTACAGTCTCCACATCCTGTTACATATAACCAGGTTATCACCTGTCTCCACATCCTGTTACATATGACCCGGTTATCACCTGTCTCCACATCCTGTTACATATGATCCGGTTATCACCTGTCTCCACATCCTGTTACATATGACCCGGTTATCTCCAGTGATCTTATCATGTTACATGTGACCAGGTTATCTCCAGTCTCCACATCCTGTTACGTATGACCAGGTTAACTCCAGTCTCCACATCATGTTACATATGACCAGGTTATCTCCTGTCATCGTTCACACAGTACTGATGTTCTGAGAATACATATCAATGGCTCAAAGGATGCAGAGTCCCTCCACATTCATTTGTCCTTTTACCTTCTGTTTCTCCATGGCTCTCCAACCAATCTCCTCTTATCTTTTGAAATGCACATTCAAAGCTGTAATAACCAGCGGCATACTGCATTTTCGCAGATACCACTACCCCCTTCATAACACCCAGTTTTATAGCTAATCTCATGCTATTCTATAAATCTTGCAATGAGGCTGAGAGAATTTAGCATTTTTAAAGCTAATTTCCTCCTATTCTACACATTTTGCCATGAGGTTGAGATAAAATGTTGCAGTTGTTTCTTCAACAACAACAAAAACATGTTCGTATGCTGTTGGGGAAGGGGGAGGAGGGTGCAGTGGTATTTGCAGGGGCTGCGGGGGTGGTTGGTACGCCAGTGGTAATGACGCAACACCTATCCCCAATCCATTCATCCATCCATCTCTCTTTCTCTCTCTGTCTTCTTTCCCAACTCCCTCCATCATTCTATCCTACTGTGACCTCACACTCCTGTTTCGTTGTAATCCAATAGGAAGTCCCTCGGGCTGAGGCAGTAGGCCCCACCCTGATCTGGCCTGCCGTGGCCGGGATAGACTTTCTGAAAGAAGAGGGCCAGCTGACCTTTGACCTGGGCCAAAGGAGCATAGGGCTGAACATCACCCTCACCCCAGACCAGGCCTCCTCCAACCCCCCGCCGAAGCGCTTTCACGTGGAGCTGTATGGGGCCAGTGGAGGGGCCAGGGTGCACCCTGAGTACGGCCTGGCCAACGTGACCCTGGTGTCGGGCACAGAGGCCCAGGCTGTGTGGGCCCTGTTGGACCAGCTCCAGCAGCCTCTGGACACTACCATACTGGACAGGGTGCTCCAGGATCTGCTCAGCAAGTTCACGGAACAGCTCACACCAGAACAACTGACCGCCGTGCTGGACGCACTGGGGAAGGTGAGAGGGAAGGAGAGCGAGGGAGCGGGGGGGGAGAAGGAGGAGCTAGTATTTTTGCAAATTGTTTTGTTTGCTATTAAAAGTTCATTTTTTCAGTTTTTTTGTGTGTATGTGTGTGTCTAGTGTGTGTTGCATATGTGTGTGTTGCATATGTGTGTGCCTGTGTGTGAGTTTTGTCCCAGTACAAAACGATGACCGATCTACAGATGAGTTTTTAAAAGGTTTCTGTTGTTACTTAGTGTCTGACTAAAGCAGCTCAATCCATCAGCCTGTAGCCAAGTCTGCTCTGTAATAGACAGGTTAGCTGACAATGTCACGAAAACGATGCACACGCCTCAGTGGGGCAGAAGTCTGTGATTCTGGAAGGCCAGATAGCTACCAACAATGACAAGAAACTGCCACGTAGGTGACTCGTTTCAGCTCGTTTTATCGTGTTCTTGGCACCGTGTCTAGTTTTATCGTGTTCTTGGCACCGTGTCTAGTTTTATCGTGTTCTTGGCACCGTGTCTAGTTTTATCGTGTTCTTGGCACCGTGTCTAGTTTTATCGTGTTCTTGGCACCGTGTCTAGTTTTATCGTGTTCTTGGCACCGTGTCTAGTTTTATCGTGTTCTTGGCACCGTGTCTAGTTTTATCGTGTTCTTGGCACCGTGTCTAGTTTTATCGTGTTCTTGGCACCGTGTCTAGTTTTATCGTGTTCTTGGCACCGTGTCTAGTTTTATCGTGTTCTTGGCACCGTGTCTAGTTTTATCGTGTTCTTGGCACCGTGTCTAGTTTTATCGTGTTCTTGGCACCGTGTCTAGTTTTATCGTGTTCTTGGCACCGTGTCTAGTTTTATCGTGTTCTTGGCACCGTGTCTAGTTTTGAGGTGTTTGACTGATGTCATGTCAATGCTAATATGGCAAAATATTTGCTATCTCTAACAATGTATTTAAGAATCAACAAGTGCTCATTGTGCAAATGTATTTATGTTTTCAATAAACATTGGAGATTAAATATAGTTCACATGTCAACAATCTAAGCCAAAACGTTCTGTTTAGCCCCATAGTTGCGCACGGGTCGGTTTTGTTGCTAAACAACCAACCCGTCTATACAATGTGAAAGAGCAGATTGGGGCTAAGGACACAGTGAATAACTGTCACCACCACACTAGGAATGAACCAACATGATCCTGAGAGAGAGATGGGAGGTTCAAAGAGACATCACTCTTAAGAGCTTCCACACACACTCACTGAGGGGCAAACCTAGCCTGTCTGTGTTTGCATTGCACTGTGTGTGTGTTACATAACCCACAGGGCACTGTGTGTGTGTTACATAACCCACAGGGTACTGTGTGTGTGTTACATAACCCACAGGGTACTGTGCATTGTGTTACATAACCCACAGGGTACTGTGCGTGTGTTACATAACCCACAGGGTACTGTGTGTGTGTTACATAACCCACAGGGTACTGTGCGTGTGTTACATAACCCACAGGGTACTGTGCGTGTGTTACATAACCCAGGGTACTGTGCGTGTGTTACATAACCCACAGGGTACTGTGTGCGTGTTACATTACCCACAGGGTACTGTGTGTGTGTTACATAACCCACAGGGTACTGTGCATTGTGTTACATAACCCACAGGGTACTGTGTGTGTGTTACATAACCCACAGGGTACTGTGCGTGTGTTACATAACCCACAGGGTACTGTGCGTGTGTTACATAACCCACAGGGTACTGTGCGTGTGTTACATAACCCACAGGGTACTGTGTGTGTGTTACATAACCCACAGGGTACTGTGTGTGTGTTACATAACCCACAGGGTACTGTGTGTGTGTTACATAACCCACAGGGTACTGTGCATTGTGTTACATAACCCACAGGGTACTGTGTGTGTGTGTTACATAACCCACAGGGTACTGTGCGTGTGTTACATAACCCACAGGGTACTGTGTGTGTGTTAAATAACCCACAGGGTACTGTGCATTGTGTTACATAACCCACAGGGTACTGTGCGTGCGTTACATAACCCACAGGGTACTGTGTGTGTGTTACATAACCCACAGGGTACTGTGTGTGTGTTACATAACCCACAGGGTACTGTGTGTGTGTTACATAACCCACAGGGTACTGTGCAGTGTGTTACATAACCCACAGGGTACTGTGTGTGTTACATAACCCACAGGGTACGGTGCAGTGTGTTACATAACCCAGGGTACTGTGTGTCTGTTACATAACCCACAGGGTACTGTGTGTGTGTTACATAACCCACAGGGTACTGTGCATTGTGTTACATAACCCACAGTGTACTGTGCGTGTGTTACATAACCCACAGGGTACTGTGCATTGTGTTACATAACCCACATGGTACTGTGTGTGTGTTACATAACCCACAGGGTACTGTGCATTGTGTTACATAACCCACAGGGTACTGTGCGTGTGTTACATAACCCAGGGTACTGTGCGTGTGTTACATAACCCACAGGGTACTGTGTGTGTGTTACATAACCCACAGGGTACTGCGCGTGTGTTACATAACCCACAGGGTACTGTGCGTGTGTTACATATCCCACAGGGTACTGTGTGTGTGTTACATAACCCACAGGGTACTGTGTGTGTGTGTTACATAACCCACAGGGTACTGTGCGTGTGTTACATAACCCACAGGGTACTGTGTGTGTGTTACATAACCCACAGGGTACTGTGCGTGTGTTACATAACCCACAGGGTACTGTGCGTGTGTTACATAACCCACAGGGTACTGTGCAGTGTGTTACATAACCCACAGGGTACTGTGTGTGTGTTACATAACCCACAGGGTACTGTGCATTGTGTTACATAACCCACAGGGTACTGTGCGTGTGTTACATAACCCACAGGGTACTGTGTGTGTGTGTTACATAACCCACAGGGTACTGTGTGTGTGTTACATAACCCACAGGGTACTGTGTGTGTGTTACATAACCCACAGGGTACTGTGTGTGTGTTACATAACCCACAGGGTACTGTGCAGTGTGTTACATAACCCACAGGGTACTGTGTGTGTGTTACATAACCCACAGGGTACTGTGCAGTGTGTTACATAACCCACAGGGTACTGTGTGTGTGTTACATAACCCACAGGGTACTGTGTGTCTGTTACATAACCCACAGGGTACTGTGTGTGTGTTACATAACCCACAGGGTACTGTGCAGTGTGTTACATAACCCACAGGGTACTGTGTGTGTGTTACATAACCCACAGGGTACTGTGTGTGTGTTACATAACCCACAGGGTACTGTGTGTGTGTTACATAACCCACAGGGTACTGTGTGTGTGTGTTACATAACCCACAGGGTACTGTGCGCGTGTTACATAACCCACAGGGTACTGTGCGTGTGTTACATAACCCACAGGGTACTGTGTGTGTGTTACATATCCCACAGGGTACTGTGCGCGTGTTACATTACCCACAGGGTACTGTGTGTGTGTTACATAACCCACAGGGTACTGTGCATTGTGTTACATAACCCACAGGGTACTGTGCGTGTGTTACATAACCCACAGGGTACTGTGCGTGTGTTACATAACCCACAGGGTACTGTGTGTGTGTTACATAACCCACAGGGTACTGTGTGTGTGTTACATAACCCACAGGGTACTGTGCGTGTGTTACATAACCCACAGGGTACTGTGTGTGTGTTACATAACCCACAGGGTACTGTGTGTGTGTTACATAACCCACAGGGTACTGTGTGTGTGTTACATAACCCACAGGGTACTGTGTGTGTGTTACATAACCCACAGGGTACTGTGTGTGTGTTACATAACCCACAGGGTACTGTGTGTGTGTTACATAACCCACAGGGTACTGTGTGTGTGTTACATAACCCACAGGGTACTGTGCGCGTGTTACATAACCCACAGGGTACTGTGCGTGTGTTACATAACCCACAGGGTACTGTGTGTGTGTTACATATCCCACAGGGTACTGTGTGCGTGTTACATTACCCACAGGGTACTGTGTGTGTGTTACATAACCCACAGGGTACTGTGCATTGTGTTACATAACCCACAGGGTACTGTGTGTGTGTTACATAACCCACAGGGTACTGTGCGTGTGTTACATAACCCACAGGGTACTGTGCGTGTGTTACATAACCCACAGGGTACTGTGTGTGTGTTACATAACCCACAGGGTACTGTGTGTGTGTTACATAACCCACAGGGTACTGTGTGTGTGTTACATAACCCACAGGGTACTGTGTGTGTGTTACATAACCCACAGGGTACTGTGTGTGTGTTACATAACCCACAGGGTACTGTGTGTGTGTTACATAACCCACAGGGTACTGTGCATTGTGTTACATAACCCACAGGGTACTGTGCATTGTGTTACATAACCCACAGGGTACTGTGCGTGTGTTACATAACCCACAGGGTACTGTGCGTGTGCTGTCAAACTGCCTGGGAGCTCCTCAGTGGTGAAACTCCTCCTCCTTCAATCAGTGGTGAACCAGGTGGAACAAATCTTCCAGGCAATCTGGGCGTGCCAGCACCTGGCTCTGCTGTTGTCTTTAGAACGCAGTGAAAGGAGCATTTATAGCACCACAAGACCAAGGAAACTTCATCTATGTGATCAAGGTGACTGTGCAAGTCCAAGCCCTCCACAAAACTGTGAAAGACAGCCGGTAAGCGCCATATTGGCCATGTTTTGTTAGACTGACTTAAGCAGTGCACTGCTAATGATACTCTGGAAAACACAGACTTAACTCTTAACTTTGATAGGACTTTTGCAGTGGTATTTATAACTTCAAATGTTGTGTGTGGGGTATAAAGTAAGAAGAGCCAAATTCATTGTTGATAGAACTTGTTTGAAATGGTTAAAAGTAAGTTAAACTTTGTAGAAATCTTAGTAAACCAAGTTCTTAATTCAGTAACAAATGTATAGTCTGGAAAATCTTTGGCTAAAAGATGTAGGATTTGTCTGCTTAACTGCTGATTAGAAAATAAGTGTGGTTTTTTGCTACTAGAGGTATTTTGAATGTGTTTGGCTAAAATGCAAATTTGGATAAAAGTGTACTGATTCTGCTCATTTGATTAAAAATGGTGGGTTTCTATTTTGGGAAACATTTGCTTAAAAGTGGAAACCTTGTGTTTTATGGTGGCAGAAATGTGTTTATCTGGGATGAATGTGGATAATTTTGTGTATTTGATTGGGCTGTCAACTCAAATAGTAACTTATATTTGTCATCTCTTTTTTGAGGTTTTTCACCTGTTTACTGCCAACCAAAGAATAGTAAATAAAAGACAAACAACTGATTCCATGGCTGTTTATTGAGTGAAATCCAGTTAAAATCTTCACGTGGAGGGATTGTCCTTTTTAAGTGGGGAATTGCACAAGAATGAGGTCGAAACTTGACAGTGAAAAACCGTGGCTCAAGACTGGAAAAGGACCAGAAAAGTGACCACACGTGTCCAGAGAGACAATTAAAGACTGTTCCCGCCTGCTGCTGTGATTGAAATGGCTGATTCATTACTGGTGGAGCAGCTAAAGACCGCAAGGACATCAGCGACGCGTCAGTTTTCCCGTCTGGCCAATAATGTGCTACGAATGCATACAATGATGTCAGAAGAGGAGCTCAGAGACAATTTTAGGAAGCTCACTGCAGAAGCTGGCAGAGTCCTGGAAGCCAACGATGATGTAGAGAGGCAATGTATTGAAGAAAACTCTGATGCAGAGGAGTTGAGCGAGCAGCAGAAGTCTGACTTGGTCAAAACAGCCAATGAGTGTGAGAAAAAACTGCAAGAGCTAAAGGACCTCATACAAAAGACATTGTGGGCCAATTTCGGGGAATATGAACTGACACAAGCAATTACAACAGCAGAGTCGCAAGCAGAAAACGTGGGAGCTGTGGACCCAAGTAAAAACCCAGATGCATATCTCTTCATGATCGGACAACTAGAGAAACTTGTGAAGGCTGCGAAAGAGGTGCATAAACATTGGAAGTGCTGGGCCCCCCCTGCAGAGCAACAACATTTCCAGAGTCGTATCAAAGACCTTGAAACTATCCTGCCAAATCTCACAATAAGACAAGCAGACTTTACAGGGGCACACGTTAGAGGAGAAACCAGCAGATTGAGTACTACTTCAAACAGTTCTGTGGCCACACCAGCAATTAAATTAAAGCCTGCTTCCCTCCCAAAGTTTTCTGGCATCCGCCGAGAGTTTCACCGGTGGAAAAAAGACTGGGAAGCGCTCCAGATGCAGGGAGAACCTACTGGATCCAAAGAGGTTAAAAAGTTCCAACTTCTCGACAGTGTGGATGAGAAGACCATACGAGACCTTCACCTGACAACTTACACAACTGCTGAGGAGGTTTTCCGGGTCTTGGAGAACCGCTTTGGAAATAAGACAACTATAGCCCTTGAGATAGTAGAAGAGCTCCAAAGACTCCCAGCAGTTAAAGGTAACCAGCCCAGGAGGATTGTTGAGCTCATCCAATCAGTAGCAAAAGCCCTGGTCGATCTGAACGAGCTTGGCAAAACCGGTGCTATAAAGAACCCTCTTGTAACAAAGACAATAGAGAGTAAACTTCCTGATGGCCTGAAGAAGGAATGGCTTCTTCATGTAGCTGGCAAAGGTGATGAAGCTGAAGAAGACAAGCGATTTGACTACCTCCACAAGTTTCTTCAAGGTCAAGAAGCCATCTATGAGAAGCTGGACCAACTGAGAGAGGAGGAACCAAAACCGAAATCTGAACCTCGGCAAGCTCGAACCAGAATCTCCACCCAACTAAGCGACCAGGCTCAAGGATGTGTGGTCTGCGGAGACTGCAAGCATAAGAAAAGGCTATATTTCTGCCAAAAGTTTCGCACGCTTAAGCTGTCAGAGAAAAGAGATGCTGTCAGGAAGCTGGGAGCCTGCAAAAGATGCCTGGAGATTCACAAGGAAGGTGACTATTGTAAATCAGAGTTTCTGTGCAGGAGGCCAGACTGCATAGAACAGCGTGCTGCAGAACACCACTATTACCTCTGCCCGAGAGCTGGTACATCCAAAGGGAATGTCGTTCAGAGGTCCAATAACAGCAAAGTGGGAGGTGACACAAGCGAGCGTTATACCCAAGCCCAAGAAGAGTTCATTAAAAGTCTCTCACCTGAACTTGCAGAGAAGTGTTGCAATGCCTTTTGCAACACTATAGCCAGAACCTCTCTTGTGTCCAACCAACCCAGTCTGCTAGCAGAAAATGGAATAGTGGAGTGGCCAGTCATCATGATGCTCTTAGAGGTCACGGCCAATGCAGGACAAAAAGTTGGGACTTTGATCGACCTGGCATCGGATACAAACTATATAACTCATGATGCAGCTGATCGTTTGAACCTTAGAAGTGAAGCCATAACCCTTGTTGTCCATGGTGTGGGAGGAATGAAAGTTCAAGTCACCACAAAACGGTACCTCCTAAAGATCCGGGTCCGCACAGAGCAAGGCAATGTCAGATCCCACCAACTCCTCTGCTATGGTTTGGACAGCATTGCAGAGATTCACAAACATGTGACAGCCAAAAGACTCCAAAAATTATTCCCAGATGTCCCCCAAAATGAACTTGTTAGGCCAAGACAAATACAGCTTTTGATAAGCCATAAGGAAGGGCGACTGGTCCCACAGAAAATACGCACCGTTGGGGACCTTGTACTATGGGATGGGCCATTGGGAAAGACAATTGCAGGGACACACCCTGGTCTGTTTGAAGAGGCTACAGTTACAGCACACCAGTCCAGAGCGCACTTCGCCAGATCCATGAGAACAGCAGCATGGATGTATGAAGAACATATCTGCGCCAAACCTACCATCAAGTCTTCTTATTCTGCTATTTCCACTCGGGATTTTATTGAGTGGTGGAGATGGGATAGCATTGGCGCCCCCTGCACCCCAAAATGTGGAGGATGTCGCTGCGGCAGTTGTCAACTTGGTGGCAAAGAAATTACTCTGGCTGAAGAAAGGGAGCTGGAAGTTGTTAAGGGTGGCCTGACTTATGTTGGTGCTGATGACCACAGTGATAGTCCACACTGGCATGCAAGGTATCCATGGCTCATTGACCCATCTACATTGCCAAACAACATAAAAGCAGTGGAGGCAACCTTTCTCAGAACAGAGAGACAGCTCGCCAAAGAACCGCAGTGGAAAAAAGCCTATGGTGCTCAAGTCCACGAAATGGTTGACCGCCGGGCTGCAAGAAAGCTGACCAAAGAGGATCTAACCAACTGGAATGGACCTGTCTGGTATATTAGTCATCTTATCGCACCCAACCCCCACTCTGTTACAACTCCGGTAAGACTTGTCTGGAACAGCAGTCAGAAGTACAAAGGCCAAAGTCTCAATGACCTTCTGATGAAAGGCCCTGACGTTCTCAATCCGATTCGAGCTGTCCTCCTCAAGTTCCGCCAAGGCTCCTACGCCGCTCTAGGAGACGTCAGAAAAATGTACAATTCTGTGTGGCTCGAGGAGAGGGAAGTCCATCTACACCGGTTCTTGTGGCGGGATTCAGAGGGCGATGAGGTGGAACAATACGCCATAACCAGAGTGAATATCGGGGACAAGCCAGCAGGGTGCATAGCACAACTGGCCATGAGGGAGACGGCTAACCTGCCTCAATTCAGCCACCTCACAGATGAATGCCAAGTATTACATGAGCACAGCTACGTCGATGACATCTTGACATCCCACAACTGCAGTGAAAAACTCGAAGTCATCACAAAGAATGTGGAGCTGATTCTAAAAGCAGGAGGGTTTGCACTGAAGCCTTGGGTCTTCTCAGGCCAAAATAAAGGAGAAAGCGAAAAGGCATCACCAAATATTGTTGTCCTGCCAAATCAGCTTAAGGAGGAAGACAACAAGGCGCTCGGTCTCGGCTACATTGTGGATGAAGACATGTTGCATGTCATGGTGAGGGTCAACTTCTCCAGGCGGAAGAAAAAGATGAGACTTGGGCAAGACTTACTGCTAGAAGAAGTACGAGCACAGACACCAGACCCGCTGACAAGACGTGAACTGCTGAGTCAAGTTGCTGGTTTGTACGACCCAGTTGGCCTGACAACGCCATCAAAGCAAAGAGGGGCTATCTTGGTCCGAAGGGCATTCCAAGAGGCAAAATCAAAGTACAGCATGGTCAAGGACACATGGGACCTTCCCCTGTCGGATGAGCTCCGCAAAGATGCAATTGGAATTTTTGAGGAGTACGTCCAGCTAAGCAAAGTCATGTTCCCAAGAGCTCTTACTCCACCAAAGGCAACAACTGAACCAGTCGCTGTCACTTTTTCAGATGGCAGTGAAAGCTCCTATGGTGCTGTCCTCTACCTGCGGTGGAACTGCAACAAACAATTAACAATTCGACTAGTGGAGTCAAAAGCAAAGCTGACACCACTTGACCAGAAGGGGGATGCAGTCAAAGCGGAACTTTGCGGTGCAGTCTTTGCAAGCCGCCTGAAAAAGTACTTTGAACAGCATACCCAGATCCAGATAAAAAGGTGGTACCATTTGTTAGACAGTCAGACTGTTCTTGGAGCTATCCAGCGTGAAAGCTATGGATTTCAGACTTTCTTCGCTAATAGAATTGGAGAGATCCAAGAGAGCACACGGCTACAGGACTGGTGGTGGATCCCTGGACCACTCAACATAGCCGACATTATCACTCGAGGAGCTGGGCCAAAGGAACTTGATGCCCATTCAGAGTGGCAGCAAGGGCCAGAGTTTCTATATCTTCCAGAGAGCGAGTGGCCAATTATGACGTCAAAAGATGTGTCTGTGACAGCTCGAGAGAGCATTAACAATATGCAAAAGAAGTCATTTGTGGCAGCACTCACCAGAGCCCAAGCAAAAAGAAGTCTTCCAAGTCTTGTGGGACGATTTCCTGCTGGTGCAGCTGTCCTAAACTTGGTGGATGAGAGGTGCTTTAGTAGCCTAAAGTGTCTAATCAAGACTGTTGCTTTTATCTGGAGAGCCGCCAAAAAGTTTAGATCTGCAACAAAGTCCATCGAGACCCCAAAGTGGGAGGCGATTCCCACAAAAGGAGTTATCACCGCCACAGAACGTCAAGAGGCAATAAGAGACATCTATCTTGCTGCTCAAGAGGGGGTGACGTTCCCAACTACCACTACGGACCGCTTGGTTGTGTACAGAGAGCCAGAATCTGGGTTACTAGTCTGCGGTGGGAGAATCCATGGCTTCAGGGAGGATGGCGCTGCAGTTCCCTTTCTGCCTTTCAATGCATGGGTCTCTACTTTATTGGCACGGGAGGCGCACGAGGAGGGTCATGAAGGTGTGGCTGCAACCCTGCTGAAAATGAGGAGGAAAGCCTGGGTCATCCAAGGAAGGAAAATTTCCCAAAAAGTAGTGGATAACTGCCTTTTCTGCAAAAAGTCAAGAGCAAGAAGGTGCGAACAGGTAATGGCTGACTTACCTGCTGAAAGAGCCACACCTGCAGCTCCGTTCGAGTTCACTACAGTCGACCTCTTCGGACCGTACCTTGTCAAAGATGACATCAAGAAACGGGTCTCAATGAAAGTGTGGGGTGTCGTCTTCAGCTGTATGGCCAGCAGGGCAATTCATGCAGACCTGGTCAACACAATGTCGACAGAGAGCTTCTTGATGGCTTACCAACGCTTTACTGCAATTAGAGGGCACCCAAGAAAGATCTGGTCCGACCCGGGGACAAACTTCATCGGCGCCAAACCTGTCCTAAGGGAGCTGTACCAGTTCCTGGATGCTCAGAATAGAACTTCAATAGAAGAGATGTCGGCTCAAAAAGGTACCAAATGGGAGTGGACAATTCACCCTGCTGACTCACCTCACCGCAATGGGGCTGCTGAAGCCGCTGTTCGCATTCTCAAGAAGGCACTGCAGAGCCTGGGCAACAACACTGGCCTTAGCTACAGCGAGCTTCAGACAACACTACAACTTGCTGCAAACCTTGCCAACGAATGCCCAATAGATGCCAGGGTGCAGAGCCATGAAGAAAGCGTGCAGTATGTGTCACCCAACACACTTCTCCTGGGCCGAGCCTCTCCAAGCGGTGAGATCAGAACATTTGACTTTGCGAACTACCCTTACAAGAGACTCAGAGAGATGCAGAACCAGGTCAACAAGTTCTGGAGGTCTTGGAGCCAGCTTGCCGGCCCAAACTTATTTCTGAGAAGTAAATGGCACACTTCATATCGCAACGTTGCTGTCGGAGATATTGTCTGGTTGTGTGACCAAAATGCAATGAGGGGCCAATTCAAGCTAGGAAGGGTGGTGAGTGTTAATCCAGATGCTAAGGGCATTGTTCGAGACGTGAACGTCAAAGTGGTCCAAAGCTCCTGCCTTCCTGTCACAAAACCCGCACTAAACCGGCCATCGGCCAAAGTCCTGAAAGAAGCTACGCAAACCACAGTCCTGCACAGAGATGTTCGACGCCTGGTTGTCTTGCTACCAGTTGAGGATCAAACTCGGAGCTGACCGGCAGTATGTAGGTGCTGATTTACAATCTTTCCATCGGTTCCCGTGGGAAGATTGAGTGGGAGGTGTGCTGTCAAACTGCCTGGGAGCTCCTCAGTGGTGAAACTCCTCCTCCTTCAATCAGTGGTGGACCAGGTGGAACAAATCTTCCAGGCAATCTGGGCGTGCCAGCACCTGGCTCTGCTGTTGTCTTTAGAACGCAGTGAAAGGAGCATTTATAGCACCACAAGACCAAGGAAACTTCATCTATGTGATCAAGGTGACTGTGCAAGTCCAAGCCCTCCACAAAACTGTGAAAGACAGCCGGTAAGCGCCATATTGGCCATGTTTTGTTAGACTGACTTAAGCAGTGCACTGCTAATGATACTCTGGAAAACACAGACTTAACTCTTAACTTTGATAGGACTTTTGCAGTGGTATTTATAACTTCAAATGTTGTGTGTGGGGTATAAAGTAAGAAGAGCCAAATTCATTGTTGATAGAACTTGTTTGAAATGGTTAAAAGTAAGTTAAACTTTGTAGAAATCTTAGTAAACCAAGTTCTTAATTCAGTAACAAATGTATAGTCTGGAAAATCTTTGGCTAAAAGATGTAGGATTTGTCTGCTTAACTGCTGATTAGAAAATAAGTGTGGTTTTTTGCTACTAGAGGTATTTTGAATGTGTTTGGCTAAAATGCAAATTTGGATAAAAGTGTACTGATTCTGCTCATTTGATTAAAAATGGTGGGTTTCTATTTTGGGAAACATTTGCTTAAAAGTGGAAACCTTGTGTTTTATGGTGGCAGAAATGTGTTTATCTGGGATGAATGTGGATAATTTTGTGTATTTGATTGGGCTGTCAACTCAAATAGTAACTTATATTTGTCATCTCTTTTTTGAGGTTTTTCACCTGTTTACTGCCAACCAAAGAATAGTAAATAAAAGACAAACAACTGATTCCATGGCTGTTTATTGAGTGAAATCCAGTTAAAATCTTCACGTGGAGGGATTGTCCTTTTTAAGTGGGGAATTGCACAAGAAAGAGGTCAAAACTTGACAGTGCGTGTGTTACATAACCCACAGGGTACTGTGTGTGTGTTACATAACCCACAGGGTACTGTGCGTGTGTTACATAACCCACAGGGTACTGTGCGTGTGTTACATAACCCACAGGGTACTGTGCGTGTGTTACATAACCCACAGGGTACTGTGTGTGTGTGTTACATAACCCACAGGGTACTGTGTGTGTTACATAACCCACAGGGTACTGTGTGTGTGTGTTACATAACCCACAGGGTACTGTGCATGTGTTACATAACCCACAGGGTACTGTGTGTGTGTTACATAACCCACAGGGTACTGTGCGTGTGTTACATAACCCACCGGGTACTGTGCGTGTGTTACATAACCCACAGGGTACTGTGCGTGTGTTACATAACCCACAGGGTACTGTGCGTGTGTTACATATCCCACAGGGTACTGTGCGTGTGTTACATAACCCACAGGGTACTGTGTGTGTGTTACATAACCCACAGGGTACTGTGCGCGTGTTACATAACCCACAGGGTACTGTGCGTGTGTTACATAACCCACAGGGTACTGTGTGTGTGTTACATATCCCACAGGGTACTGTGTGCGTGTTACATTACCCACAGGGTACTGTGTGTGTGTTACATAACCCACAGGGTACTGTGCATTGTGTTACATAACCCACAGGGTACTGTGTGTGTGTTACATAACCCACAGGGTACTGTGCGTGTGTTACATAACCCACAGGGTACTGTGCGTGTGTTACATAACCCACAGGGTACTGTGCGTGTGTTACATAACCCACAGGGTACTGTGTGTGTGTTACATAACCCACAGGGTACTGTGCATTGTGTTACATAACCCACAGGGTACTGTGCGTGTGTTACATAACCCACAGGGTACTGTGCATGTGTTACATAACCCACAGGGTACTGTGCATTGTGTTACATAACCCACAGGGTACTGTGCGTGTGTTACATAACCCACAGGGTACTGTGCATTGTGTTACATAA
Organism: Salvelinus alpinus; assembly: GCF_045679555.1. Lineage (NCBI taxonomy): Eukaryota > Metazoa > Chordata > Actinopteri > Salmoniformes > Salmonidae > Salvelinus > Salvelinus alpinus. The sequence goes on from NC_092090.1 coordinate 91,278,716, forward strand.
CCCACAGGGTACTGTGCATTGTGTTACATAACCCACAGGGTACTGTGTGTGTGTTACATAACCCACAGGGTACTGTGTGTGTGTGTTACATAACCCACAGGGTACTGTGTGTGTGTTACATAACCCACAGGGTACTGTGCGTGTGTGTTACATAACCCACAGGGTACTGTGCGTGTGTGTTACATAACCCACAGGGTACTGTGTGTGTGTTACATAACCCACAGGGTACTGTGCGCGTGTTACATAACCCACAGGGTACTGTGCGTGTGTTACATAACCCACAGGGTACTGTGTGTGTGTTACATATCCCACAGGGTACTGTGTGCGTGTTACATTACCCACAGGGTACTGTGTGTGTGTTACATTACCCACAGGGTACTGTGTGTGTGTTACATAACCCACAGGGTACTGTGCATTGTGTTACATAACCCACAGGGTACTGTGCGTGTGTTACATAACCCACAGGGTACTGTGCGTGTGTTACATAACCCACAGGGTACTGTGTGTGTGTTACATAACCCACAGGGTACTGTGTGTGTGTTACATAACCCACAGGGTACTGTGTGTGTGTTACATAACCCACAGGGTACTGTGTGTGTGTTACATAACCCACAGGGTACTGTGTGTGTGTTACATAACCCACAGGGTACTGTGTGTGTGTTACATAACCCACAGGGTACTGTGTGTGTGTTACATAACCCACAGGGTACTGTGCATTGTGTTACATAACCCACAGGGTACTGTGCGTGTGTTACATAACCCACAGGGTACTGTGTGTGTGTTACATAACCCACAGGGTACTGTGCGTGTGTTACATAACCCACAGGGTACTGTGCGTGTGTTACATAACCCACAGGGTACTGTGTGTGTGTTACATAACCCACAGGGTACTGTGTGTGTGTTACATAACCCACAGGGTACTGTGTGTGTGTTACATAACCCACAGGGTACTGTGTGTGTGTTACATAACCCACAGGGTACTGTGTGTGTGTTACATAACCCACAGGGTACTGTGTGTGTGTTACATAACCCACAGGGTACTGTGTGTGTGTTACATAACCCACAGGGTACTGTGCGTGTGTTACATAACCCACAGGGTACTGTGCGTGTGTTACATAACCCACAGGGTACTGTGCGTGTGTTACATAACCCACAGGGTACTGTGCGTGTGTTACATAACCCACAGGGTACTGTGTGCGTGTTACATTACCCACAGGGTACTGTGCAGTGTGTTACATAACCCACAGGGTACTGTGCATTGTGTTACATAACCCACAGGGTACTGTGTGTGTGTTACATAACCCACAGGGTACTGTGTGTGTGTTACATAACCCACAGGGTACTGTGTGTGTGTTACATAACCCACAGGGTACTGTGTGTGTGTTACATAACCCACAGGGTACTGTGTGTGTGTTACATAACCCACAGGGTACTGTGTGTGTGTTACATAACCCACAGGGTACTGTGTGTGTGTTACATAACCCACAGGGTACTGTGTGTGTGTTACATAACCCACAGGGTACTGTGCAGTGTGTTACATAACCCACAGGGTACTGTGCATTGTGTTACATAACCCACAGGGTACTGTGCGTGTGTTACATAACCCACAGGGTACTGTGCGTTGTGTTACATAACCCACAGGGTACTGTGCGTTGTGTTACATAACCCACAGGGTACTGTGCGTGTGTTACATAACCCACAGGGTACTGTGCGTGTGTTACATAACCCACAGGGTACTGTGCGTGTGTTACATAACCCACAGGGTACTGTGTGTGTGTTACATAACCCACAGGGTACTGTGTGTGTGTTACATAACCCACAGGGTACTGTGTGTGTGTTACATAACCCACAGGGTACTGTGTGTGTGTTACATAACCCACAGGGTACTGTGTGTGTGTTACATAACCCACAGGGTACTGTGTGTGTGTTACATAACCCACAGGGTACTGTGTGTGTGTTACATAACCCACAGGGTACTGTGCGTGTGTTACATAACCCACAGGGTACTGTGCATTGTGTTACATAACCCACAGGGTACTGTGCATTGTGTTACATAACCCACAGGGTACTGTGCGTGTGTTACATAACCCACAGGGTACTGTGTGCGTGTGTGTGTGTGTGTGCATTTGATAGGTGGCTCTCAGATTATTGGATATATTTGTCTTAGTCATAATTACCTCCAATTCTGCACAAACACAAACTGAGATTTCTCTCTCTGCTTGGCCAGGTGCTTACGGAGGCAGAGCGCACCCCTATTGCGGACAGCAGCCGTGGCTTGACCTATGACCTACTGTGTGCCATGGCCAACCCCAGCCGAGTTGACACAGGGGGCCTGAGCCAACTGGCAGAGGTGGCCGAGCGCTTCGCCTTCTCCCTGCTCACACACAGCCAGTGTGGAGCACAGGCTCAAAGGTGAGTTCTGCCCCATGGGGGATTGTTGGTAAAAAACTCAAGAGTATTGCTGTCTATTATTTCTGCCGCTGACTATGTTATTATAGTAGATGTCTTATTTGAGGGGCAAAATATAGAATGGATCACCCTTTCCCACTGTTAAAAAGAAGACTATATGAGTAACATAAGAGTGTAATTTGTTGGTATTTCTAAAGGGGGAGGACCATTCTGGACACTTGTGACTACATTTCCATCTCTTCCTACCACTGGTACCCTACCCAGATCAACGGGCACACGTTCACAGGCAAGAACTCAGACACCTTTCAGTTGCCAGAGAACCTCCTGGAGGTGCCAGCCTTGCCCACTGGCACCATCTCTCCCTCAGCCTGCGGCCGGGTGCAGCTCACAGAGTACAGCACCGAACACTGGTTCCTCACCGACAAAACCACCGCGCTCAACGGCAAGGCAAGCAGACCCACATACACTCAAAGCCACACCATGACAGCTATTATCACTTACAGACTGATGGGTAACTATACTGGAAATGGGTGCCCTCTGCAATTCTTCCCGAAGTCATTATTGTAAAAAGTATTTTTTTCTCTCATTCAGTCCATTTATCTGGTAAAATAAAGGTAAATAAATATCAAGTTACAGGAGAATACCTGTGGTATTACAGAAAATGAATTCCTAAATAGAACCTTAGTGCTTGGTGTAAACAGCAGGGGGCAGTGTTGTTCCACCGAAGCTCTGTGCCAGGTCTCTGCCACTAGGTCTTTACAGCTATAAAGACCTATAGTGTTTGTCCGTAGCAACCGTAGACACAGATCTAGGATCAGTTTACCCCTCCCCAATCCTTAGTTGAACAATAATAGGAAAAGCACAAAGTTGACCTCAGATCCGTGTTTCGGGCCAGCTCCATCCCACTCTGTACTGTAATGGTATTTCTCTGGTTGTGTAGGTGTTCTCTGCCAGCCTGCAGGGCCGAGGGTCACGACCCCTGACTGAGGGTAACGAGGTGGTGTACCGTATCCACACCCCCGGGTTGAGGGTCAAACCTGGCCAGTCTCTGTGCCTTCTGTGGAGCCAGGCTGTTGAGAGGTACGACCCCCCACTCCTATACCCAGTTACTTTACTTCACATAGTACTATGTAGCTCTAGCACAACAAACAGAGCATTCTTAATCACACATTCTAGGTTTTTTATTAATTCCCCAAAACGTATATTTCTCTTAATTTCTGTTGCTATCCTGAACTTGAACCCATGTAATAATGTGGGGTGTGAGTGAAATGACTGTAGGACACAATCACTTAGGTGAGTTAAAGGGTCCTCCCCCTTCTTCTCAAGTCTGCTCTGTAGGTGTGAACCTCACACTTCAGGTCAGCCTCTAGCAGAGAGGTCAGAGTTCAGGGATCAGGTTCTGTCCAGCCATGACCTCTTTCTTTGGATATAGATGAATTGGGCTCCCTCAATCCATCTCTGGGCTGGCCTAGACTGCTCTGTGATGTCTGTGAGGGTTCAGTTTGTTCTGCTCCAAGTTCCCAAACATTCCCGCCCCTCAGAAGTGTGTTAGAAAGAACATTACGGAGGAGGACCGGAGTGGGACTCTTGGCTGAACAGCCTGTAATAGGAAGCAGATTTCTCCGGTTTGGTTTGGCCCGTGGAGCAGCGGTCTCAACAATCCATCTCCCAGATAACCAAGCAGACGACAGCGTTGATAACGTCATCCTGAGGGGGAAAAGAGAGGCCTGTTCAACTTCCTCCTTGTCTCACTGCACTGATAGCATGTCTATTAAAGTTTGTCATGGACTTTGCAGTCATGACTAGGACAATCAGTCTTGTCTGTCAGGCACAAAGTAAATGAACTTCATTTTCATAAGGAAAAAATATGAGTTCTATGCTCTTATCTTGTCATACATGTCACCCTTTGAAATGATCTGAGTCCCCTAACGTATCTGAGAGTGGACACATTGGAGCAACCAATCAAGCAGAGACACTACACAGCTGGATGTTCCAATCAGAACTTCATATGATCTTCCTGCCTAAGGCTGACTACTTCCTGTATTATCTCTCTCTCTCCCTCTCCTCTAGCTGGCTGTCAGACGGGCAGTTCTGCAGGGTAGTGGATGACAGTGGGAACTATGTGGAGTGTGCATGCTCCCACCTGTCTGTGTACACGGCCCACGCCCAGATGGCTTCCCTGGCCTCCTACAACGAGGCCTTCTACGCCTCAGGCTTCATCTGCATCTCAGGTACAGTATGGATGAAGAGTCTCTTTAGGTATTCAGTTCACCTAGTTTAGCCTTTAGTCCTCGTTTCTACTACATCCATCTTTCTTTGTTTCTCGCTCTCTTTTTATCTCTCTCTCTTTTCTGTATATGTGTATCTCCCTCTGTCTTTTTATCTCTCTCTCTCTCTTCTGTATATGTGTATCTCCCTCTGTCTTTTTATCTCTCTCTCTCTTCTGTATATGTGTATCTCCCTCTGTCTTTTTATCTATCTCTCTCTTCTGTATATGTGTATCTCGCTCCGTTTCCTCTGTCTTTTTCCTTCCATTCTCTCTCGCGCTCCATGTCTCCATTCTGTCTGCCTCATCACTGTTGTTCCTTTTGGATGTCGCTCGGGCCTCTTCCCGTCCTACAATCCCCTCCCACTCGGTTTTAGATGGTCTTACTACAAGCATTTTTGATCCAAGTATAAAACATGGGTTTTTATGGTTGACATGGAATGACAAAGCATTTCTTTTTGGTCTGATCCTCAGCTTTCGTCTTGGCCATCGTATCCCACCTGCTGTGTTCTCGCTTCCCCATGTTTGCTGCCAAATTGCTCACCCACATGATGGTAGGCTGCCTTGGGACACAGGTATGAAGACCCCCCGTATTGTCCCATCTCTGAATCTCCACACAACACCGACATGTCTTCCCCGGTCCAGATCGATGTTCTCATGCAAGCATACTAGCCATTTGGCTTTTGAGTGGTACAAACATCACTAGTTTCCCTGGCCTTTTTATTGACTCTGTCAGGGTCTTAGTGAGCTGATTAGCACATTCTGACCGTGTGGGAAGATGTAGACTGCTGAGAAACGTTTGAAACCAGTGATAGAAGCATCCATCTCTATTCAGATCAATTTGCCTTGCCATGTAGGTCAGCAGTCACTCTACTCAAACACACACACACACACACACACACACACACACACACACACACACACACACACACACACACACACACACACACACACACACACACACACACACACACACACACACACACGTACCACACACACACGTACCCCCACACACACACACACACGCACATGTACCCCCCCCCAACAGGTGCTACAGATGTCACCAGATGTTTTCTAAGAATTGTGCATAGGGCTGGACAGACACCAACAAATGTAGCCGTCACAACCTTACGGACGAGGCTGTTAGCCCTGACAACAAAACAATCCCCCTGGGTCCTTTCCCATAAAAACCACGGCTGCCGTTAACCGTTAGGGCGGTGAAAGAGAAATGTGGCCGGTGGGGGGCTACCGTGGAGGAGTGTCTCAGATCCTTCAGACCTGTGAGTGGGAGTGGGAATTTTCCACTGGTCCCCAGTGCCTGATAGACAAACACAGACCTCTACTAAACCTGGTTCTTCATGGGGCCAAACACCCTGGTCACGCCACTTTTATTGCCAAGTGGAGCCCCTGAACCTAAAAGGTTTTGGATGGAAAATTCCGTCCTGTCCTTGTTACATACTGTATTGTACGTTAAGACCCGGGTAGGCCCCGGTAAAACCAGGTAGACCTACATAGACCCTGGTAAAACCGGGTAGACCTACGTAGACCCCTGTAAAACCAGGTAGACCTACGTAGACCCCGGTAAAACCAGGTAGACCTACGTAGACCCTGGTAAAACCGGGTAGAACCTGGTGGACCAGTGTGGACCCGTGTAGACCCTGGTGGACCCGGGTAGACCCTGGTAGGTAGGTATGTGTAGGGGAGTGTTTGGCCTTCTGGTCAAGGCCTGGGTGAAGTATCAACCCCACATCTTCCTATAACTAGCAGTGTAGAGTTTGACCTAGAGTTCTTTGACACTGTGTGTTTGAACTTTGACACAGTCGAAGGGTTAAATGAGGTTCAATCTCTTGAAATAGAACACCACCACAGCAATTCTGTTCATCCAACTTCATGCACCAATAGGATTGAAACCCCAAAATCAGCAGTTGCTCCACTGTGTACAATCCCATCACCTATACACATATACATACTTGTCCTATGCTGCTGGCAGATGGCCAGGGGTTAGGGGTCAGGGTTGAGGGCTCATCCTCTTTAGAGGGTCTCTAAGGTACCAGCAGTTGATCCAGACTCTGTGGTATCAGGCCGACCAGAGGAGCATCTCCCTCTGTGTAATGACTCACTGACTCAACCCTCTGGGCCTGGGAAATTGATTGGAACATTTTTCCCTCCTCCAGCAGCAGTAAGCACCTTCCTCCACCTTTTTATTATCCCTCTCACCCCCCTCTCTCATTCTCAGCTCCTCGCTCATTCTCACCCCCCTCGCTTATTCTCAGCTCCTCTCTCATTCTCAGCTCCCCTCTCATTCTCAGCTCCACTCTCATTCTCACCCCCCTCTCTCATTCTCATCTCCTCTCTCATGCTCATCCCCCTCTCTCATTCTCACCCCCTCTCTCATTCTCACCCCCTCCTCACCCCCCTCTCTCATTTCCCCCCCCCCATCATTCTCCCCCCTCTCTCATTCTCCCCCCTCTCTCATTCTCAGCTCCTCTCTCATTCTCAGCCCCTCTCTCATTCTCAGCCCCCTCTCTCATTCTCACCCCCTCCTCACCCCCCTCTCTCATTTCCCCCCCCCCCCATCATTCTCCCCCCTCTCTCATTCTCCCTCCTCTCTCATTCTCAGCTCCTCTCTCATTCTCAGCTCCTCTCTCATTCTCAGTTTATCTCTCATTCTCAGTTTATCTCTCATTCTCAGTTTATCTCTCATTCTCAGTTTATCTCTCATTCTCAGATTATCTCGGTCATTCTCAGATTATCTCTGTCATTCTCACCCCCCTCTCTCATTTTCCGCTCCTCTTTCATTCTCAGCCCCCTCTCTCATTTTCAGCCCCCTCTCTCATTTTCAGCCCCCTCTCTCATTCTCAGCCCCTTCTCTCATTCTCAGCCCCCTCTCTCATTCTCACCCCCTCTCTCATTCTTAGCCCCCTCTCTCTCAGCCCCTTTCTCATTCTCAGTTTATCTCTCATTCTCAGCCCCCTTTCTCATTCTCAGCCCCCTTTCTCATTCTCAGCCCCCTCTCTCATTCTCCGCTCCTCTCTCATTCTCAGCTCTTCTCTCATTCTCACCCCCCTCTCTCATTTTCAGCCCCCTCTCTCATTCTCACCCCCTCTCTCATTCTCCGCTCCTCTCTCATTCTCAGCCCCCTCTCTCATTTTCAGCCCCCTCTCTCATTCTCAGCCCCCTCTCTCATTCTCAGCCCCCTCTCTCATTCTCAGCCCCCTCTCTCATTCTCAGCCCCCTCTCTCATTCTCCGCTCCTCTCTCATTCTCAGCTCTTCTCTCATTCTCACCCCCCTCTCTCATTTTCAGCCCCCTCTCTCATTCTCACCCCCTCTCATTCTTAGCCCCCTCTCTCATTCTCACCCCACTCTCTCATTCTCAGCCCCCTCTCTCATTATCAACCCCCTCTCTCATTCTCAGCCTCCTCTCTCATTCTCTGCCCCCTCTCTCATTCTCACCCCCTCTCATTCTTAGTCCCCTCTCTTTCAGCCCCTCTCTCATTCTCACCCCCCTCTCTCATTCTCACCCCCCTCTCTCATTCTCAGCTCCCCTCTCATTCTCACCCCCCTCTCTCATTCTCAGCTCCTCTCTCATTCTCAGCTCCCCTCTCATTCTCACCCCCCTCTCTCATTCTCAGCCCCCTCTCTCATTCTCAGCTCCTCTCTCATTCTCAGCCCCTCTCATTCTCAGCCGCCTCTCTCATTCTCAGCCCCTCTCTCATTCTCAGCCCCCTCTCTCATTCTCAGCTCCTCTCTCATTCTCAGCCCCCTCTCTCATTCTCAGCCCCCTCTCTCATTCTCAGCTCCTCTCTCATTCTCAGCCCCTCTCTCATTCTCAGCCCCCTCTCTCATTCTCAGCTCCTCTCTCATTCTCATCCTTTGAAGATGTGTGCAGTCCTCTGGGCACTGATTCGCCTGACTTTCATTTGGAGGTGTGAGGAGGTCTACACGAAGCCTCTGACTGAGACACGAGTACCTTAACATTTTACTAGAGACTCTCCAGTGAGAAACTCACCAGAAGCGGGCGTGTGGAGCAATCAGAGCGCGGCGGGTGGAAAGGAAGGGACAGGCAGAGCAGTGACTGTATGCTAGCAGGATAGTTCATATCTCTAATCTCTTACAATAACTTGTAAGTCGCTCTGGATAAGAGCGTCTGCTAAATGACTTAAATGTAAATGTAATCGCCTTTGCTGATCACAATGTTGTTTCCATAAGTGGATGAATTGGTCTAATGTAGCATGTATGGTAAAGCCTTAGCTACCTCTTCCAGTTGAAATGAGCTCCAAAAAAAGTTAATAATCACAATATTTGTTTTGTTTTGTGTGACAACAGCGCCAGCGATAATTGAGCGAGGCGTCAAAGCGGACAACCCGCCCACCCGGCTTCAGTTGGGTCATTATAATTAAAAACAATGCATTCTAAAATAAATCACACACACGCATGCCTCGCACGCTCGCCTTTGGTGAGTTTAGGCCATCTCTCTCTCTCCCTCACTCTTTCTCCCTCTAGCTCTCTCTATTTCTGTCCGTCTGCTTTGTGGCCATTATTTGGGGTGTTTAATATTTGGGTCATGATATCCGGTTGACCAGGGGGGTGACAGAAACCCGATGCTACACACTGACAAGCCCTCCCCTCAGCAAGACAACTGAAGATTGTGCAGAGTGGAAATTTACCCGGCGCTGCATGTGTGTCAACCATGTTAGGGCTCTTCATACGAGCGGCAATAACGCACATTTACCCAGGGTAATCAGAGAGGGGCTGCCATAAAGGACAGTGCTGTAGCTTACAGTGTGTGTGTCATCCTGTCTCTATGTGAGTTACGTGCATGCAAGCACGCTTGCACACACACACACACACACACACTGATGCACATGCAGACTTGTTTTTCCCAACAAAACATACTTCATGAGATTACGTTCAAATGTGCAGGTTAGCAATCTTGTACTGGAGGCAGCTCTGCAGAGTGGTCACTAGCTGGCACAGCCACAAAGTCATAACATCGGATTTTAAACCTAACCCTAAGCTTAAGCATACTGCTAACTATAAAGCCTAACCTTAATTTAAGACCAAAGAAGCACATTTTTGGTTTCATAGATTTTTACAATATAGCCAATTTTGACCTGAAATAGCTCAGTTCTGCCACCTGGACGAGACAAATTGTATTTTTATATAAATATAACCTTTATTTAACTAGGCAAGTCAGTTAAGAACAAATTCTTATTTACAGTGACGGCCTATCCCGGCCAAACCCTAACCCGGACAACGCTGGGCCAATTGTGCGCCACCCTGTGGGACTCCCAATCACGGTCAGGTGTGATGCAGCCTGTATTCAAACCAGGGACTGCAGTGACGCCTCTTGCACTGAGATGCAGTGCCTTAGACCACTGCGCCACTCGGGAGCACTTATCTCTCATACAAACGTACAACAAACCAAAATGTGATGTTCAACTCATAACTCGCCCACCACCTACACACACTTCCTCCCAAACATTCATCACTTTGTTCTGTTTCCCTCCCTGGCCTCACCACCACTGGCAGTTTGTCATCAAATTCATATTCATATGTTTCTCTTGTGTCTACTCAGTGTTTAGGGCACCTAGGTATTTGTATTTATTATGGATCCCCATTAGCTGCTGTCTCTTCCTGTGGTCCAGCAAAATTAAGGAAGTTTATACAATTTTATAAACATTACAATACATTCAGAGATTTCACAACACACTGTGTGCCCTCACGCCCCTACTCCACTACTACCACATATCTACAGTACTAAATCCATGTGTATGTGTGTGTATAGTGTGTATGTTATCATGTGTGTGTATGCATGTGTCTGTGTTGCTTTACAGTCCCCGCTGTTCCATAAGGTGTTTTCTAATCTGTTTTTTAAATCAAATTTTACTGCTTGCATCAGTTACTTGATGTGGAATAGAGTTCCATGTAGTCATGGCTCTATGTAGTACTGTGCACTACCCATAGTCTGTTCTGGACTTGGGGACTGTGAAGAGAACTTTTGTGGCATGTCTTGTGGGGTATGCATGGGTGTCCGTGCTGTATGACAGTAGTTTAGACAAACTGCTCAGTGCATTCAACATGTCAATACCTCTCATAAATGCAAGTACTGATGAAGTCAATCTCTCCTCCACTTTGAGCCAGTAGAGATTGACATGCATATTATTAATAAACTCAGCAAAAAAAGAAACAACCCTTTTTCAGGACCCTGTCTTTCAAAGAAAATTCATGAAAATTATCTTCACAGATCTTCATTGTAAAGGGTTTCAACACTGTTACCCATTGTCACGTTCCTGACCTGTTTTCTCTTGTTTTGTATGTGTTTATTGGTCAGGGCGTGAGCGGGGTGGGCATTTCTATGTGTTGTGTTTCTATGTTGGGTTAAAGGGTTGCCTGGTATGGCTCTCAATTAGAGGCAGGTGTTTGGCATTTCCTCTGATTGAGAGTCATATTAAGGTAGGTTGTTCTCACTGTTTGTTTGTGGGTGATTGTCTCCTGTGTCTTTCGTGTCAGTGTATGTGCACCACACGGGACTGTTTTGGCTGTTCGTTCGTTTGATGTAGTCTGTTCCTGTTCGTGAGTTCTGCGTGTAGTATGTAAGTTCCATGTTCAGGTCTGTCTACGTCGTGTTTGTTATTTTGTAATTTTCAAGTGTTTTCGTGTTCATTTCGTATTTCAATAAATATCATTTATGTCATCATACCTCGCTGCGTGTTGGTCCGACCCATGCTCCTCCTCTTCGGATGAAGAGGAGGAGGAACGCCGTAACAGAATCACCCACCTAACTAGGACCAAGCGGCGGGGGAGAGCTCAACAGAGCAACCAGGACTCATGGACATGGGAGGAGATCCTGGACGGCAAAGGACCCTGGGCTCAGCCAGGGGAATATCGCCGTCCCAAGGCGGAGCTGGAGGCAGCGAAGGCAGAGAGGCGCTGGTATGAGGAGGCAGCGCGGCGACGCGGTTGGGAGCCCGAGAGTCAGACCCAAAAATTTCTTGGGGGGGGGCACACGAGGAGTGTGGCAAAGCCGGGTAGGATACCTGAGCCAACTCCCCGTGCTTACCGTGGAGTGAGAGGGCGTCGTACTGGTCAGACACCGTGTTATGCGGTAAAGCGCACGGTGTCCCCAGTACGCGTGCTTAGCCCAGTGCGGGCTATTCCACCTTGCCGCACTGGGAGGGCTAGGTTGGGCATCGAGCCGGATGTCATGAAGCCGGCCCAACGTATCTGGCCTCCAGTACGTCTCCTCGGGCCGGCGTACATGGCACCAGCCTTACAGGTGGTGTCCCCGGTTCGCCTGCATAGCCCAGTGCGGGTTATTCCACCTCGCCGCACTGGCAGGGCTACGGGGACCATTCAACCTGGTAAGGTTGGGGAGGCTTGGTGCTCAAGAGCACGTGACCTCCTTCACGGTCCGGTATACCCGGTGCCACCTCCAAGTACCAGTCCACCGGTGGCAGCCCCCCGCACCAGGCTGTCTCTCCGGGTTCTCTCTCCAGCTGCTCCCACCTGTCCAGCGCTGTCAGAGCTTTCCTCCTCTCCAGCGCAGCCAGTGCCTATACCACGCACCAGGCTGTCTCTCCGTCTCCTTCCTACAGGTGTGCCCGTCTGCCCAGCGGCGCCTGAGCTGCCCGTCTGCCCAGCGGCGCCTGAGCTGCCCGTCTGCCCAACGGCGCCTGAACTGCCCGTCTGCCCAGCGGCGCCTGAACTGCCCGTCTGCCCAGCGGCGCCTGAACTGCCCGTCTGCCCAGCGGCGCCTGAACTGCCCGTCTGCCCAGCGGCACCTGAACTGCCCGTCTGCCCAACGGCGCCTGAACTGTTCGTCTGTCATGAGCCTGCAAAGCTGCCCGTCTGTCATGAGCCTGCAAAGCCGCCCGTCTGCCAAGAGCCTACAGAGCCGTCCGCCAGACAGGAGCCGCTAGAGCCTTCCGCCAGACCGGATCAGCCAGAGCCTTCCGCCAGACCGGATCAGCCAGAGCCTTCCGCCAGACCGGATCAGCCAGAGCCTTCCGCCAGACCGGATCAGCCAGAGCCTTCCGCCAGACCGGATCAGCCAGAGCCTTCCGCCAGACCGGATCAGCCAGAGCCTTCCGCCAGACCGGATCAGCCAGAGCCTTCCGCCAGATCGGATCAGCCAGAGCCTTCCGCCAGATCGGATCAGCCAGAGCCTTCCGTCAGCCCGGATCAGCCAGAGTCCCTCAGCCCGGACCTGCCAGAGTCCCTCAGCCCGGACCTGCCAGAGTCCCTCAGCCCGGACCTGCCAGAGTCCCTCAGCCCGGACCTGCCAGAGTCCCTCAGCCCGGACCTGCCAGAGTCCCTCAGCCCGGACCTGCCAGAGTCCCTCAGCCCGGACCTGCCAGAGTCCCTCAGCCCGGACCTGCCAGAGTCCCTCAGCCCGGAGCTGCTGCCCCTTATCCCGATGCTGCCCCTTCATTTAGGTGGGTTTAGTTGGAGGGTGGTCATTGGGAGGGGGATACAGAAGCGGGGAGTGACTATGGTGGTGTGGGGACAGCGTCCTGAGCCACCACCGTGGTCAGATGCCCACCCAGACCCTCCCCTAGACTTTGTGCTGGTGCGCCCGGCGTTCGCACCTTAAGGGGGGGGGTTATGTCACGTTCCTGACCTGTTTTCTCTTGTTTTATATGTGTTTATTGGTCAGGGCGTGAGCGGGGTGGGCATTTCTATGTGTTGTGTTTCTATGTTGGGTTAAAGGGTTGCCTGGTATGGCTCTCAATTAGAGGCAGGTGTTTGGCATTTCCTCTGATTGAGAGTCATATTAAGGTAGGTTGTTCTCACTGTTTGTTTGTGGGTGATTGTCTCCTGTGTCTTTCGTGTCAGTGTATGTGCACCACACGGGACTGTTTTGGCTGTTCGTTCGTTTGATGTAGTCTGTTCCTGTTCGTGAGTTCTGCGTGTAGTATGTAAGTTCCATGTTCAGGTCTGTCTACGTCGTGTTTGTTATTTTGTAATTTTCAAGTGTTTTCGTGTTCATTTCGTATTTCAATAAATATAATTTATGTCATCATACCTCGCTGCGTGTTGGTCCGACCCATGCTCCTCCTCTTCGGATGAAGAGGAGGAGGAACGCCGTAACACCCATGCTTGTTCAATTAAACATAAACAATTAATGAACATGCACCTGTGGAACGGTCGTTAAGACACTAACAGCTTACAGACGGTAGGCAATTAAGGTCACAGTTATGAAAACATAGGACACTAAAGAGGCCTTTCTACTGACTGAAAAACACCAAAAGAAAGATGCTTAGGGTCCCTGCTCATCTGCGTGAACGTGCCTTAGGCATGCTGCAAGGAGGCATGAGGACTGCAGATGTGGCCAGGGCAATAAATTGCAATGTCCGTACTGTGAGACGCCTAAGACAGCGCTACAGGGAGGCAGGACGGACAGCAGATCGTCTTCGGACTGGAAAAAAGTGCTCTTTACTGACGAGTCGCGGTTTTGTCTCACCAGGGGTGATGGTCGGATTCGTGTTTATTGCCGAAGGAATGAGCGTTACACCGAGGCCTGTACTCTGGAGCAGGTTTGATTTGGAGGTGGAGGGTCCGTCATGGTCTGGGGCGTTGTGTCACAGCATCATCGGACTGGGCTTGTTGTCATTGCAGGCAATCTCAATGCTGTGCTTTACAGGGAAGACATCCTCCTCCCTCATGTGGTACCCTTCCTGCAGGCTCATCCTGACATGACCCTCCAGCAGCCATACTGCTCGTGTTCTGCCATGGCCAGTGAAGAGCCAATCCCATTGAGCACGTCTGGGACCTGTTGAATCGGAGGGTGAGGGCTAGGGCCATTCCCCCCAGAAATGTCTGGGAACTTGCAGGTGCCTGGTGGAAGAGTGGGGTAACATCTCATAGCAAGAACTGGCAAATCTGGTGCAGTCCATGAGGAGATGCACTGCATCCCCCCCCCCCCCCCCCCCCCCCCCTTTGTTCAGGGACACATTATTCAATTTCTGTTAGTCACATGTCTGTGGAACTTGTTCAGTTTATGTCTCAGTTGTTGAATCTTATGATCATACAAATATTTACACATGTTAAGTTTGCTGAAAATAAACGCAGTTGACAGTGAGAGGACGTATTTTTTGCTGAGTTTATTAGTTCTCTGTGTACATCCAAGGGCCAGCCATGCTGCCCTGTTCTGAGCCAATTGCAATTTTTTGTGGCACCTGACCACACGACCGAACAGAGGTCAAGGTGTGACAAAACGAGGGCCTGTAGTTCCTGCCTTGTTGATAGTGTTGTTAAGAAGGCAGAGCATCGCTTTATTATGGACAGACTACTGTATCAGTATGTTTTTACCATGACAGTTTACAGTCTAGGGTTACTCCAAGCAGTTTAGTCATCTCAACTTGCTCAATTTCCACATTATTTATTACAAGATTTAGTGAGGTTTAGGGTTTAGTAAATGTTTTGTTCTAAATACAATGCTTTTAGATTTAGAAATATTTAGGGCTAACTTATTCCTTGCCACCCACTCTGAAACTAACTGCAGCTTTTTGTTAAGTATTTCAGTCGCTGTAGTAGCTGACGTGTTGAGTCATCTGCATACATAGAGACTCTGGCTTTACTCAAAGTCAGTGGCATGTCATTAGTAAAAAAATTAAAAAGCAAGGGGCCTAAACAGCTACCCTGGGGAATTCCTGAATCTACCTGGATTGTATTTGAGAGGCTACCATTAAAGAACACCCTCTGTGTTCTATTACACAAGTAACTCTTTATCCACATTATAGCAGGGGGTGTAAAGCCATAATACACGTTTTTCCAGCAGCAGACTATGATCGATAATGTCTAAAGCTGCACTGAAGTCTAACAAGACAGCCCCCACAATCTTTTTATCATCAATTTCTCTCAGCCAATCATCAGTCATTTGTGTAAGTGCTATGCTTGTTGAGTGTCCTTCCATTTTTTCTTTATTTAACCTTTATTTAAATAGGCAAGTCAGTTAATAACAAATTCTTATTTTACAATGTCGGCCAAACCCGCCCCTAACCCAGACGACACTGGGCCAATTCTGCGCAGCCTATGGGGCTCCTGATCACGGCCATTTGTGATACAGCCCGGGATCAAACCAGGGTCTGTAGTGACGCCTCTAGCACTGAGATGCAGTGCCTTAGACCCCTGCACCACTCAGGACTACTTAAGGCCACTGATTTTAAGTTTTGTCTTCCTATGTGACATTTTTGGTGGTATTCTGCTTTCTGTTGACACACACTGATGTTTATCCTTACGGTCAGGAGGTGTTTAGGTGATCATAGATGTGAGTAATACAGGATATCCTGTCCAGCAATGTGCACTTCCACAGCAACTCTGCTTTAAGAAATTCCATCTGGAGCGATCCAACAGACCGTTGTATTTATTCTGGGGGGGGCAAGGTAGTTGCTTAACAGCGGGTTCATGACTCTTTACTTTGTTAACTTAAGGAGAACATTGTGCTCATAGCAGTGACACATAGGGTCTGCTTCTCATTACGCTGGCCACAGTAAATCAATAAGCAGGCTTGTGACGTCAGAGCCTCCTCACAAGGCCTGTGTTATTGTCAGAGGCCAGTCCGGAGGGTGTAAGAAAGTCAGGGGAGAGGAAGAGATGCTGGCACTCACTCCTCTATTCCCATAACCCCCTCCCCCAGAGAATAATTGAGTCACCCTGTTCTATGCAACCCGGTGGGTTAATGCTGGAATCTCCCGCTACTGCAGACAGTTTCTTTTTGGGGGGGGTGGGTTCTCTTTATATTCATTCAGTTTCATGTGTTAAATGATTCAACTTCAGCTTGTGTTTGACCTGTGTGTCAGTGCTGGAATCTCCAACTATACTTTAGCCATTGTTCTATTTCCCCTTAATTTCTCAGCATGAAAAAGTCCCCATCTGATCTGGGTGTGTGCCATGAGTTTAACTAGGTCCTTGGCTGATTTGCTCCTTGAAACCTATTTTTCTTTATTTTTTCTTTAACTTTATTTAACTAGGCAAGTCAGTTAAGAACAAATTCTAATTTACAATGACGGCCTACACCGGCCAAACCCAGACGACGCTGGGCAAATTGTGCGCCGCCCTATGAGACTACCAATCTGTAGTGACTCCTCAAGCACTGAGATGCAGTGCCTTAGACCGCTGCGCCACTCGGGAGCCGGAGAAAAGGCTGTATTTTATTTGGAGTTGGTCCCACTTGATAGTAGACATGAACTGATGATGATGGGTGCTCAGTGCTACTCCACACTACAGTTTGTAGTTGAGGGATGCTCTTCACCTCTCTGCTAATCCCTACCTAATGCCAGGTAAGGGGAGGGTGGAGGTGAGGACAGAGTGGAGAGGACAGGGTGGAGGTGAGGACAGGGCGGAGTTGAGGAGAGGACAGGGCGGAGTTGAGGAGAGGACAGGGCGGAGTTGAGGAGAGGACAGGGCGGAGTTGAGGAGAGGACAGGGCGGAGGTGAGGAGAGGACAGGGCGGAGGTGAGGAGAGGACAGGGCGGAGTTGAGGAGAGGACAGGGTGGAGTTGAGGAGAGGACAGGGCGGAGTTGAGGAGAGGACAGGGCGGAGTTGAGGAGAGGACAGGGCGGAGTTGAGGAGAGGACAGGGTGGAGGTGAGGAGAGGAGAGGACAGGGTGGAGGTGAGGAGAGGACAGGGTGGAGGTGAGGTGAGGAGAGGGTGGAGGTGAGGAGAGGACGGAGTGGATGAGAGGACTGAGGTGAGGAGAGGACTGAGGTGAGGAGAGGACTGAGGTGAGGAGAGGACAGGGTGGAGGTGAGGAAAGGACAGGGTTTAGGTGAGGAGAGGAGAGGACAGGGTTTAGGTGAGAGGACAGGGTGGAGGTGCGGAGAGGACAGGGTGGAGGTGAGGAGAGGAGAGGACAGGGTGGAGGTGAGGAGAGGAGAGGACAGGGTTTAGGTGAGGAGAGGACAGGGTGGAGGTGAGGAGAGGACAGGGTGGAGGTGAGGAGAGGACAGGGTGGAGGTGAGGAGAGGACAGAGTGGAGGTGAGGAGAGGACAGGGTGGAGGTGAGGAGAGGACAGGATGGAGGGTGGAGGATGTTTCCCAGTGTGTTTGCACCTTTCCTCGTGGGTTAGACTCTGCCCCCTCTGGCCCAGCAGACGAGGTCATTCTCATATTTCTTGTTTTACCCCAAGAGGAGAGCTTATTCAAAGATGGTGACCCCAAAAACAGAAGCAACAAGCGGCCTTGAACTTTCCCCCTTTTTCCAGACATTGCTCTGCAAACAGCGGCAGGAGGCTGGCTTTTCTCCCACATCTGACTAGTACAGACCTGCGACTACGTGGACTGACTCGTACCCATGGTGCCAGAAAAATATGAAAGCGTTCTAGCTCTCTCTCTTTTCTCTCTTCTCTCCCTCACTCCCTCCCACCCTCCCCCTCTCTCTCTCTCTCTCTCTCTCTTTTCTCTCTCTCTTCTTTCCCACCCTCCATCCCACCCTCCATCTCTCTCTCTCTCTCTCTCTCTTTTTCTCTCTCTTTTCTCTCTCGCTCTTTTCTCTCTCTTTCTCTCTCTCTCTCTCTCTCCGGTGTTGTCAGGGTGACTGGGAGGACTCTGGTTCTACTATGTTCTGTGATCTGTCCATCAGTCAGTCTGTGCTCTTTTTGCTGGGCTAAGCAGGCCTGTCAGAGCCCCACAGGTATGGACCCACCCTGATAGTCTCCTTCAGCTCACAGCTACCCACAGCGCAGAGCACATTAGAAAGAGGAAGTGATACACTGTGACATCCTGTGAGTCATTAGTGTCTCCACTGCTGATGAACTCAGTTCCCTTCCTGAGCCGATTGCAGCAACCCTCCCTACCTCTATATTAACCATACCCTCCTACCTACCTAAACCTGATAACATTGAACCATACCTACCTTCCTACCCAAACCTGATAACATTGTACCATACCTACCTTCCTACCCAAACCTGATAACATTGTACCATACCCTCCTACCTTACCAAACCTGATAACATTGTACCATACCCTCCTACCTACCCAAACCTGATAACATTGTACCATACCCTCCTACCTACCCAAACCTGATAACATTGTACCATACCTTCCTACCTACCCAAACCTGATAACATTGAACCATATCTACCTTCCTACCTACCCAAACCTGATAACATTGAACCATACCTACCTTCCTACCTACCCAAACCTGATAATATTGAACCATACCTACCTTCCTACCTACCCAAACCTGATAACATTGTACCATACCCTCCTACCTACTAAAACCTGATAACATTGTACCATACCCTCCTACCTACCCAAACCTGATAACATTGTACCATACCCTCCTACCCACCCAAACCTGATAACATTGTACCATACCCTCCTACCTACCCAAACCTGACAACATTGTACCATACCCTCCTACCTACTCCAACCTGATAACATTGTACCATACCCTCCTACCTACCCAAACCTGATAACATTGTACCATACCCTCCTACCTACTCAAACCTGATAATATTGAACCATACCTACCTTCCTACCTACCCAAACCTGATAATATTGAACCATATCTACCTTCCTACCTACCCAAACCTGATAACATTGAACCATACCTACCTTCCTACCTACCCAAACCTGATAATATTGAACCATACCTACCTTCCTACCTACCCAAACCTGATAACATTGTACCATACCCTCCTACCTACTAAAACCTGATAACATTGTACCATACCCTCCTACCTACCCAAACCTGATAACATTGTACCATACCCTCCTACCCACCCAAACCTGATAACATTGTACCATACCATTCTACCTACCCAAACCTGATAACATTGTACCATACCCTCCTACCTACTCCAACCTGATAACATTGTACCATACCCTCCTACCTACTAAAACCTGATAACATTGTACCATACCCTCCTACCTACCCAAACCTGATAACATTGTACCATACCCTCCTACCCACCCAAACCTGATAACATTGTACCATACCCTCCTACCTACCCAAACCTGATAACATTGTACCATACCCTCCTACCCACCCAAACCTGATAACATTGTACCATACCCTCCTACCTACTCCAACCTGATAACATTGTACCATACCCTCCTACCTACCCAAACCTGATAACATTGTACCATACCCTCCTACCCACCCAAACCTGATAACATTGTACCATACCCTCCTACCTACTCAAACCTGATAATATTGTACCATACCCTCCTACCTACCCAAACCTGATAACATTGAACCATACCTACCCAAACCTGATAACATTGAACCATACCTACCCTCCTACCCAAACCTGATAACATTGAACCATACCATCCTACCTACCCAAACCTGATAACATTGTACCATACCCTCCTACCTACCCAAACCTGATAACATTGTACCATACCTACCTTCCCTACCTACCCAAACCTGATAACATTGAACCATACCATCCTACCTACCCAAACCTGAAAACATTGTACCATACCCTCCTACCTTACCAAACCTGATAACATTGAACCATACCTACCTTCCTACCTACCCAAACCTGATAACATTGAACCATACCTACCTTCCTACCTACCCAAACCTGATAACATTGTACCATACCCTCCTACCTACTAAAACCTGATAACATTGTACCATACCCTCCTACCTACCCAAACATGATAACATTGTACCATACACTCCTACCCACCCAAACCTGATAGCATTGTACCATACCCTCCTACCTACTCAAACCTGATAATATTGTACCATACCCTCCTACCTACCCAAACCTGATAACATTGAACCATACCTACCTTCCTACCTACCCAAACCTGATAACATTGAACCATACCTACCTTCCTACCCAAACCTGATAACATTGAACCATACCTACCTTCCTACCTACCCAAACCTGATAACATTGTACCATACCCTCCTACCTACTCAAACCTGATAACATTGTACCATACCCTCCTACCTACCCAAACCTGATAACAGTGTACCATACCCTCCTACCTACCCAAACCTGATAACATTGTACCATACCCTCCTACCTACCCAAACCTGATAACATTGAACCATACCTACCTTCCTACCTACCCAAACCTGATAACATTGAACCATACCATCCTACCTACCCAAACCTGATAACATTGTACCATACCCTCCTACCTACTAAAACCTGATAACATTGTACCATACCCTCCTACCTACCCAAACCTGATAACATTGTACCATACCCTCCTACCCACCCAAACCTGATAACATTGTACCATACCATTCTACCTACCCAAACCTGATAACATTGTACCATACCCTCCTACCTACTCCAACCTGATAACATTGTACCATACCCTCCTACCTACCCAAACCTGATAACATTGTACCATACCCTCCTACCCACCCAAACCTGATAACATTGTACCATACCCTCCTACCTACTCCAACCTGATAACATTGTACCATACCCTCCTACCTACCCAAACCTGATAACATTGTACCATACCCTCCTACCCACCCAAACCTGATAACATTGTACCATACCCTCCTACCTACTCAAACCTGATAATATTGTACCATACCCTCCTACCTACCCAAACCTGATAACATTGAACCATACCTACCCAAACCTGATAACATTGAACCATACCTACCTTCCTACCCAAACCTGATAATATTGAACCATACCATCCTACCTACCCAAACCTGATAACATTGTACCATACCCTCCTACCTACCCAAACCTGATAACATTGTACCATACCTACCTTCCCTACCTACCCAAACCTGATAACATTGAACCATACCATCCTACCTACCCAAACCTGATAACATTGTACCATACCCTCCTACCTTACCAAACCTGATAACATTGTACCATACCCTCCTACCTACCCAAACCTGATAACATTGTACCATACCCTCCTACCTACCCAAACCTGATAACATTGTACCATACCCTCCTACCTACCCAAACCTGATAACATTGAACCATACCTACCTTCCTACCTACCCAAACCTGATAACATTGAACCATACCTACCTTCCTACCTACCCAAACCTGATAACATTGTACCATACCCTCCTACCTACTAAAACCTGATAACATTGTACCATACCCTCCTACCTACCCAAACATGATAACATTGTACCATACACTCCTACCCACCCAAACCTGATAGCATTGTACCATACCCTCCTACCTACTCAAACCTGATAATATTGTACCATACCCTCCTACCTACCCAAACCTGATAACATTGAACCATACCTACCTTCCTACCTACCCAAACCTGATAACATTGAACCATACCTACCTTCCTACCCAAACCTGATAACATTGAACCATACCTACCTTCCTACCTACCCAAACCTGATAACATTGTACCATACCCTCCTACCTACTCAAACCTGATAACATTGTACCATACCCTCCTACCTACCCAAACCTGATAACATTGTACCATACCTTCCTACCTACCCAAACCTGATAACATTGTACCATACCCTCCTACCTACCCAAACCTGATAACATTGAACCATACCTACCTTCCTACCTACCCAAACCTGATAACATTGAACCATACCATCCTACCTACCCAAACCTGATAACATTGTACCATACCTACCTTCCTACCTACCCAAACCTGATAACATTGAACCATACCATACCATCCTACCTACCCAAACCTGATAACATTGTACCATACCCTCCTACCTACCCAAACCTGATAACATTGTACACTTCTTATCACGGAGGGACCTACTACCACGTCTAATCACACTATTCTCCTTTACACAGAGGAACATCCCCAAAATGGTTCACACTTCATAACTGCCCTGACGAAGGCCTTGAGGTTGATACGTAAAGCTTATTAAAGAGCAGTGATACTATGCTGAAGGCCTTGAGGTTGATACGTAAAGCTTATTAAAGAGCAGTGATACTATACTGAAGGCCTTGAGGTTGATACGTAAAGCTTATTAAAGAGCAGTGATACTATACTGAAGGCCTTGAGGTTGATACGTAAAGCTTATTAAAGAGCAGTGATACTATACTGAAGGCCTTGAGGTTGATACGTAAAGCTTATTAAAGAGCAGTGATACTATACTGAAGGCCTTGAGGTTGATACGTAAAGCTTATTAAATAGCAGTGATACTATGCTGAAGGCCTTGAGGTTGATACGTAAAGCTTATTAAAGAGCAGTGATACTATGCTGAAGGCCTTGAGGTTGATACGTAAAGCTTATTAAAGAGCAGTGTGCGGGTTTCTTCTTTTTTCTCCAAATCTTGAAAGATCATATGAAGTCTGAGTTAGATACCTGCAACCACCTCTTTCTATTGCAACACATTGCCAAACATAGCAAGCAAGAGTGGAGAGATGTGTTAAAAATAACTTAATTCTTTCAGACCATACACCATACATCATACACAATACAGCAGCTGGTGTAATTCTGCTTCCACCGGAGGTGCTAGACATGACTTCATGGTCTGGGGTCAGCCCGTGTCTGACAGGTTATATGTAGGCCTCTCCAGTCACCCAGGTGAGAGGTCAGAGTTCAGTGCACACTCGCCAGCCAGCCCCTCCTGTTTCGGTTACAAGGTCAACTGCTGTCAATGACTCACTGAGTTTTGATTTGAGCTGTTAGTTCAACTGTTTACTGTTCTTCCCACTGGCTGCCCTCATCTGCTGCCCTTATCTGCTGCCCTTATCTGCTGCCATTACAGTGCATTCAGAAAATATTCAGACACCTTGACCTTATTTACATTTAGTTACGCTACAGCCTTATTTTAAAATATATTCCATTTTTCCCCTCATCAATCTATACATAATACCCCATAATGACAAAGCAAAAACAGGTTTTTAGAAATGTTTTCAAATGTGTATATATATAAAAAAGGAAATATGACATTTACATAAGTATTCAGACCGTTTACTCAGTACTTTGTTGAAGCAACTATGGAAGCGATGACAGCCTTGAGTCTTCTTGGGTATCAAGCTACAAGCTTGGTACACCTGTATTTGGGTAGTTTCTCCCATTCTTCTCTGCAGATCCTCTCAAACTCTGTCAGGTTGGAAGGTGAACATTCAGCCCAGTCTGAGGTCCTGAGTGCCCTGGAGCAGGTTTTCATCTAGGATCTCTCTGTACTTTGCTCTGTTCATCTTCCCCTCGATCCTGAGTAGTCTCCCAGTCCCTGCCGCTGAAAAACATCCCCACAGCATGATGCTGCCACCACCATGCTTCACCGTAGGGATGGTGCCAGATTTCCTCCAGACATGACGCTTGGGATTCAGGCCAAAGAGTACAATCTTGGTTTCATCAGACCAGAGAATCTTGTTTCTCATGGTCTGAGTTCTTTAGGTGCCTTTTGGCAAACTCCAAGCAGGCTGTCATGTGCCTTTTACTGAGGAGTGGCTTCCGTCTGGCCACTCTACCATAAAGGACTAATTGGTGGAGTGCTGCAGAGATGGTTGTCCTTCTGGAAGGTTCTCCCATCTCCACAGAGGAACCTTGGAGCTCTGTCAGGGTGACCATCAGTTTATTGGTCACCTCCCTGACCAAGGCGCTTCTTCCCCGATTGCTCAGTTTGGGTGGGCGGCCAACTCTAGGAAGAGTCTTGATGGTTCCAAACTTCTTTCATTTAAGAATGATGGAGGACTCTGTTCTTGGGGACCTTCAATGCTGCAGATATTTTTTGGTACCCTTCCCCAGATCTGTGCCTCGACACAATCCTGTCTTGGAGCTCTACGGAGAATTCCTTGGACCTCATGGCTTCGCTTTTGCTCTGACCTGCACTGCCAACTATAGACAGGTGTGTGCCTTTCCAAATAATGTCCAATCAATTGAATTTACCACAGGTGGATTCCAATCAAATTGTAGATACATCTCAAGGATGATCAATGGAAAAAGGATGCACCTGAGCTCAATTTCGAGTCTCATAGAAAATGTATGTTTTTATTTTTAATAAATTAGCAATACATTTTTTTTTTACTGTTTTCGGTTTGTCATAATGGGGTACTTTGAGTAGATTTTAGAATAGTCTGAGTACTTTCCCTAATGTCCTTTTAGATCATAATTAATAAGATTATATGGACAGATCCTAGATCAGCAGTCGTAGTCTGAGATGCTTTGTGGATACTGCTGTGTGTTATGTCTCTAAGCTGCGTGTGTTTGAGATGAACAAACAGGGCAGGGTATGTTTTGTTATTTGAGTGTGTTTCCACCTCTCCACGTGGGTTAGACTATGCCCCTGTGGTGCAGCAGACAAAGTCATTCTCTTGTTTTACCAATGAGGGGGGCTTGTTCAATGATGGTGACCCCAAAAATCAGAAGCTCCAGCAGCGTTGAACTTTGCCCCTCTTTCCAGACAAAGCTGGTGTGGCCTTTCTCCCACATCTGACTAGCACGGCCCTGCGGCCACGTGGACTGACCACCATGGGTCAGCAGTACTGACTGTGGCTGTCTTCACCACAGCACAAACCAGGTTATAAATACATTATTACGGCGTTCGAAGTTTGAATCCCATTGTTCAATGTTTCCAAATTGGAGAGACAGTTTGGATGCCAAGAGTTCTGTATTACATCGGCCAGATTGCCATGACAGATGTGTATGTGTTGTGTTACAGTAATTGTTTTCAACCCTATTAAGCATTACTTTGATGTTTGAGCTGTATCAGTGACCTTGACAGCGTATGGCTTTGCTCAGCTTTTCCCAGAAGTCTTATCCGGCATCAGATTAATGGTAAAGAAAAGGAGAGCCGCCAAACACTCTAGTAGCTCAGATGCAGTAATTTAATAACCTAATAACCAATGTTTCCACAGACCAGCTGTCTTCATCGTTACACCCTGTGTGCACCTCTCCTAAACAGGTGTTCTAGTCTGCTAGCCAGCACCTCTCCTAAACAGGTGTTCTACTCCGCTAGCCAGCACCTCTCCTAAACAGGTGTTCTACTCCGCTAGCCAGCACCTCTCCTAAACAGGTGTTCTACTCCGCTAGCCAGCACCTCTCCTAAACAGGTGTTCTACTCTGCTAGCCAGCACCTCTCCTAAACAGGTGTTCTACTCCGCTAGCCAGCACCTCTCCTAAACAGGTGTACTACTCTGCTAGCCAGCACCTCGCCAAAACAGGTGTTCTACTCCGCTAGCCAGCACCTCGCCTAAACAGGAGTTCTACTCCGCTAGACAGCACCTCGCCTAAACAGGTGTTCTACTCCGCTAGCCAGCACCTCTCCTAAACAGGTGTTCCACTCCGCTAGCCAGCACCTCTCCTAAACAGGTGTTCTACTCCGCTAGCCAGCACCTCGCCTAAAAAGGTGTTCTACTCCGCTAGCCAGCACCTCTCCTAAACAGGAGTTCTACTCCGCTAGCCAGCACCTCTCCTAAACAGGTGTTCTAATCCGCTAGCCAGCACCTGGCCTAAACAGGAGTTCTACTCCGCTAGCCAGCACCTCTCCTAAACAGGTGTTCTACTCCGCTAGCCAGCACCTCTCCTAAACAGGTGTTCTACTCCGCTAGCCAGCACCTCTCCTAAACAGGTGTTCTACTCCGCTAGCCAGCACCTCGCCTAAACAGGAGTTCTACTCCGCTAGCCAGCACCTCGCCTAAACAGGAGTTCTACTCCGCTAGCCAGCACCTCTCCTAAACAGGTGTTCTACTCCGCTAGCCAGCACCTCTCCTAAACAGGTGTTCTACTCCGCTAGCCAACACCTGGCCTAAACAGGTGTTCTAGTCTGCTAGCCAGCACCTCGCCTAAACAGGTGTTCTACTCCGCTAGCCAGCACCTCGCCTAAACAGGAGTTCTACTCCGCTAGCCAGCACCTCTCCTAAACAGGTGTTCTACTCCGCTAGCCAGCACCTCGCCTAAACAGGTGTTCTACTCCGCTAGCCAGCACCTCTCCTAAACAGGTGTTCTACTCCGCTAGCCAGCACCTCTCCTAAACAGGTGTTCTACTCCGCTAGCCAGCACCTCTCCTAAACAGGAGTGTGTTTATTTTGCCTCCAGATTAATGGTAGCCTACAATCCTACTATTATGGCACATCTATAGACCCTTCTACTTGTGCTGCAAATTTGTACTAGTTAGTCAGTTTGTGTTTTATAAAGTAGTTCACAATGTTCAAAAATATTATGTTGCTGCTGTTGTATAAACAGTCGTGGTTTTAGGCTTTTAGTTTTAAACAAACTGTTCCAAGTGTTTATTTAAGTTTGTGGGCAGGATAATCCATTTGAGATATCTCATTCTTGTTTCCGTGGGAGTTCTGAGAAAGGCTGGATTACCATCATTACATAGAACATTTCTTCTTTTTTTTTTACCTTACTGTTGTGACGTTTAAAGTGTATTTATTTTGACTGTGTACTTTTTTTGTGTACACGATAAATGAGTCATCATTCATTGCCCTAGTAGTTTAAGTTTTGTCTTTACATTTCCATTTAACACGCAATGAGTTGAAATATGCTATGAGCTATGGGCCATCGGAGTTGAGCCGTTCTGTATCTCAGCAGCCCAGGCTGTCACCACGTTGCCCGATAAACAAGCGAGGGCACCTGGACTGTCTGACAGAGAGCCCACTCCACTCCGCTGCGTTAGCGGCCCTAAATCTGTTTCAGACTGAACTTTGAAAGGTGATAGGGGGAAAACTTACGGTCAACTCACTTGCTTGATATGGTTGATGTGTTTGTTTACTCAGAATAACGGGGTCAGTGGTGTTGTGTGGCTTTTGCACATAGCGCTCTTCCTGGCACAGCCTCTTACTAAGATGATTTATTCTTTGCTGATACCTCAGTTTACCAGTATTAATGATTTACTCTTTGTTGATACCTCAGTATACCAGTATTAATGATTTACTCTTTGTTGATACCTCAGTATACCAGTATTAATGATTTACTCTTTGTTGATACCTCAGTATACCAGTATTAATGATTTACTCTTTGTTGATACCTCAGTATACCAGTATTAATGATTTACTCTTTGTTGATACCTCAGTATACCAGTATTAATGATTTACTCTTTGTTGATACCTCAGTATACCAGTATTAATGATTTACTCTTTGTTGATACCTCAGTATACCAGTATTGATGATTTACTATTTGTTGATACCTCAGTTTACCAGTATTGATATCTTAACTATGACAAAAAGTAATGTCATATGGAAATGTGTGTAACCAGAGGCGTGGCTTCTTGGTTGAAAAGGCCTTGCTCCATTTTCCACAATGTTGCACATTATAGCGTTTGCTTTCTAAACAGTAACGATGTTGAAATACGACAAATGTTAGGTTGAAGAACAACACTGTGCAGGGCTGGAAGCACAATGAATGGTGTGCCAGCCCGAAATAGAAAAGGAGAAAGGATCCATTTCCTGGAAGAGGATGTGCTGCTGAGTGGAAATGTCCCTAATTAGACTGAGCCTTGTTTATATTTATACCTTTTGTTCCCAGTATACAGTAACAGCCAATCACACTCAGTCTGCCCAGGCATAGAGCTTTGTTTAGGTTAACACTAGGTCAGAGAAGTGTTGGAACGGAACCAGGCTTCATCTGTGGAGTCAATGGCGAGGGTTACCATGACAACACACCAACGAGCACAGTCTCACTCTCTCACACACACAAGCGCGGGCACGCACTCGCATGCACGCACACGCACACATCCACTCTGACTGTGCCACTCAAGAAAGAGCGATAGCTAGTCCAGCTGCTTTTACTCTCAGTCGTTTCCCACTCTGTCCTGTTGGGGCCACTCTCCATTCATGGTCAGAGCTCACAGAAAGCTGAACAAATGAATGGCCTGCCAATGAATAGTTCCAAAGACCACCACTGCTATCTAATGCCATGCTGTTAGAGCACACTAATACATTTCAAGGCTCTGCTCCAAGGAGAAACAGTTGAAGCCCTCTGCTCTGTCTCCTAGAACTCATTTGCTGGTTGTTCTGGAGGCTTAATGCTGGAAACAGCTGCCCTACTGTATACTCAAGCAGTCTGGATATTCTTCAACAAAGCACTGCACCCAGGCATCACTAAAGACAAGTACAGCCTTCCAATGTCAGTGTGCAAAAGCTGCCTATGTGATGTTGGATAACAATTAATTTCCTAAAGACATTCATTTGAAACAGCCAGATATAGTGGCTGCAACAGCTGATTCATCCCATCAGAATTGGCTGTGTGGACAGCAGGACTGAATGTTCAGTGCCTAACCTAACCTGCCTCGTGTATTGATCCACTCATTGATGAATGCAGTAGTCTTGGTACAGTACAATACTGGGGGATCCCTCTTCGGTCAACGGACCATTATACAGTCATCAAGCACCCATGCCTATTGGACAGGATCATGATATCAGGAAGGGATGCAATGATCCAGGGATGTGATCCCCAGTACCCCTCCAAATCTCTCAAATGGATGTCAAGTGGTGCCTCCTTTGTAATCAGGGGGATCACCTAACTTGTGCAACTTTAATCAGAGAGGCGTGCTGCTCTGGTGATGACGCAACCAACCCAACAAACTAACCGCTGGCCGGCTGTGACGTAACCGTGGTGCCATTCGGATTAGCGCAGTTTACTGTAGCCCCTGTGTCAGGAGGACACATTGTAGAGGGGATGGGAAGCTGTGAGAAGCTTCACTCTGGATGGATGGATGTAACAGGAAGGAGGTATACTGTGATGGTGAATGTGATTTGGTGCTGAACACCTTTTTATTAGTGCTTTGTGACTTTAAAACAGACTTCCCATCACATACCGTAGCAGTTCAGTTGGCAGTTCAACAGCTTTTATGTGCATAGAATCTGTTGATACTCCTTCTTTGCTGTCGCTGTTATGGCAATGGTGATCTCGTTACCAGACAAACGCCTGGGGACAAGGTTATGGCTATGTGGACCTGATGGAGTGATAGCCATGTTTTCAAACGTGTGACCGTGGTCCCTGCTGGCCTTGCTGTCGGATGACCCTGGCTAGGAAAAGTTACCATGACAACCGAGAGCCCACTGTAACCTCTGCCATTTACCCTCTCTTGTAAAAAAAGAACTACTGGCTTAGAATTTGGAATAGCTTACTCACAGAACAGCAAGCTGCCTTACCCACTCTCTCTCTCTGTGTGTGTGTGTGTGTGTGTGTGTGTGTGTGTGTGTGTGTGTGTGTGTGTGTGTGTGTGTGTGTGTGTGTGTGTGTGTGTGTGTGTGTGTGTGTGTGTGTGTGTGTGTGTGTGTGTGTGTGTGTGTGTGTGTGTGTGTGTGTGTGTGTGTGTGTGTGTGTGTGTGTGTGTGTGTGTGTGTGTGTGTGTGACAACAAAGAAATCACATGGTTTTACCTTTTGTATCACTACACTTGAATATTCCCACAGTTGTGCCTAGATGACTGAAACGGATGACCTGGTTGCATCACCACCTCAGCTACATCCTCCTGCCCTTTTAGGAACCACTATCATAATCTCACGTATAGGAAGCCATGATATTTTATATGAACACCCTCATCGCTCCTCTAGTCTTAGCTTTGTGCAGGCTCGTGATGCATTAAACATTGTTTCTGTCCCCTCCCGCGTTCCCCTCTCACCCCCGACTCCTCGCGATGGTCTCTGTGGTGCGGGTGATGATGATGTCCCAAGGGGGCAGAGGAGCGTGGTGGTTGTTTGGAGTGCGAAACAGGACTGGTTGTTTATTTAAAAACAGCCCAGTCCTTGTGGAATCAGCAAGGCTCGCGGAGAGTGTTGACCGAAAACATGAGTGAACTTTACTGATACGCATTGACCTGAGGCAACTTGTACAAGGTATCAAACAGCAACAGCAACATGTCATCTCCTACGGCACGCAGGGCTCTCTGTCAAAGAACGGCCGTCACAGGTATTGTCATTGGTGTTTTGAGGGGGTCTTTTTGTTACACGAGGATCACATTTTTCCCTGTATCCTAGTGGATTAGAAACAGGCATTGCGTTCTCCGTTGGAACAGTGCTGCAACCACCATCATTATATCCATTATTCTTCATTATAGTCAATTATGTATGATCCATTATCTTTCATTATCCATTATCGTGTGTTATCCTACATTTTTTATTGTAATTTATTATATTTCATTATCTTTCATTATCCTTAATTATCCATTATCTGTCTTTTTTTATCCTTCATTATCCTTCATTCTAGAAATTGTTGCAAATGTATTAAAAATGAAAAACAGAAATGCCTGATTTACATAAATATTCAGACCCTTTGCTGTAAGACTCAAAATTGAGCTCAGGTGCATCCTGTTTCCATTGATCATCCTTGAGACATCATCCTTATACATCTTGATTGGAGTCCACATGTGGTAAATTCTTTTGATTGGATATGATTTGGAAAGGTACACACCTGTCTACATAAGGTCCCACAGTTGACTGAGTCACTGCCTGTTCACCCCGCTATCATCCAAAAGGCGAGGTCAGTACAGGTGCATTAAAGCTGGGACCGAGAGACTGAAAAACAGCTTCTATCTCAAGGCCATCAGACTGTTAAACAGCCATCACTAACATTGAGTGGCTGCTGCCAACATACAGACTCAAATCTCTAGCCACTTTAATAATTAATAATCGGATGTAATAAATGTATCACTAGTCACTTTAAACAATGCCACTTTATATAATGTTTACATACCCTACATTACTCATCTCATATGTATATACTGTACTCTATACCATCTACTGCATCTTGCCTATGCTACACGGCCATTGCTCATCCATATATTTATATGTACATATTCTTATTCTTATTCATCAAATCAAATAAAATGTATTTATATAGCCCTTCTTACATCAGCTGATATCTCAAAGTGCTGTACAGAAACCCAGCCTAAAACCCCAAACAGCAAGCAATGCAGGTGTAGAAGCACGGTGGCTAGGAAAAACTCCCTAGAAAGGCCAAAACCTAGGAAGAAACCTAGAGAGGAACCAGGCTATGAGGGATGGCCAGTCCTCTTCTGGCTGTGCCGGGTGGAGATTATAACAGAACATGGCCAAGATGTTCAAATGTTCATAAATGACCAGCATGGTCAAATAATAATAATCACAGTAGTTGTCGAGGGTGCAGCAAGTCAGCACCTCAGGAGTAAATGTCAGTTAGCTTTTCATAGCCGATCATTAAGAGTATCTCTACCGCTCCTGCTGTCTCTAGAGAGTTGAAAACAGCAGGTCTGGGACAGGTAGCACGTCCGGTGAACAGGTCAGGGTTCCATAGCCGCAGGCAGAACAGTTGAAACTGGAGCAGCAGCACGGCCAGGTGGACTGGGGACAGCAAGGAGTCATCATGCCAGGTAGTCCTGAGGCATGGTCCTAGGGCTCAGGTCCTCTGAGAGAGAGAAAGAAAGAGAGAAAGAGAGAATTAGCGAGAGCATACTTAAATTCACACAGGACACCGGATAAGACAGGAGAAGTACTCCAGATATAACAAACTGACCCTAGCCCCCTGACACAAACTACTGCAGCATAAATACTGGAGGCTGACACAGGAGGGGTCAGGAGACACTGTGGCCCCATCCGATGATACCCCCGGACAGGGCCAAACAGGAAGGATATAACCCCACCCACTTTGCCAAAGCACAGCCCCCACACCACTAGAGGGATATCTTCAACCACCAACTTACCATCCTGAGACAAGGCCGAGTATAGCCCACAAAGATCTCCGCCACGGCACAACCCAAGGTGGGGCGCCAACCCAGACGGGAAGATCACGTCAGTGACTCAACCCACTCAAGTGACGCACCCCTCCTAGGGACGGCATGAAAGAGCACCAGTAAGCCAGTGACTCAGCACCTGTAATAGGGTTAGAGGCAGAGAATCCCAGTGGAGAGAGGGGAACCGGCCAGGCAGAGACAGCAAGGGCGGTTCGTTGCTCCAGAGCCTTTCTGTTCAACTTCACACTCCTGGGCCAGACTACACTCAATCATATGACCCACTGAAGAGATGAGTCTTCAGTAAAGACTTAAAGGTTGAGACCGAGTCTGCGTCTCTCACTTGGGTAGGCAGACCATTCCATTCATCCCTTTACACTTGTGTGTATAAGGTAGTTGTTGTGAAATTGTTAGATTACTTGTTAGATATTACTGCATAGTCGAAACTAGAAGCACAAGCATTTCGCTACACTCAAATCTGCTAACCAGGTGTACAGTATGTAACCAATAAAATTTGAGTTGATTTGACAGTGCATCTCAGCGCAAAAACCAAGCCATGCGATCGGACCATCAAATAATTGGCATATACATTACTTTTACAGAATTTCCCCGTGGGCGAGGATATTGGAAATTGAATCCAAGCCTACTGGATGATAACTTGTTTTTAACTAGGACAGAAGAATTTATAACTTTTTCCAACATAAAATAGGTACAGCAGATCCCCTTATTGTATGGGACACCTTTAAATGTGCCTTTAGAGGCCATGCAATTCAGTGATCATATCTTATACAAAAAGAATTTAGGTCAAAAGAGTTCATGTTAACAAAGGGAATAGAAAGACTAACAATACAGATAGATAGCGATACAAACTGTACCATAGAGGCACAGAATACGTTAAGGGAAAAACAAAAAGAAATGGAGGGACTTATTCAAGAAAGATCAAGTATAATATATTATAAAAATAAAGCGAACTGGGTGGAATATGGGGGAAAATGAACCAAATAATTTTTTAATCTTCAACATAGAAATACTGCCAAAAATAATTTACTAAAACTTGTCATCCATGATTCAGCAAATTATATTTTGAAAGAGGACGCAAAGTATTTTTAAGCACATGTTTTCATTTCAGTCTCCTCCATCTCCACTAACCGAAGTTAATTGTATGGATTTTGTTTTTCTATTAAAACCTCTACAGGATCAGTCCCCTCCCGCCCCACCCCCATAGACATATCTGATATGGGCAGAAAGCTTAATTTATTGTTAATCTAACTGCACTGTCCAATTTACAGTAGATATTACAGTGAAATAATACCATGCTATTGTTTGAGGAGAGTGCACAGTTGTGAACTTGAAAATGTATCAATAAACCAATTAGGCACATTTGTACAATTAACATATACAGAAAGACTCATGTGAAAGCCAAATTACAGAGAAGGAACCTCTTGATGCAATTAAACAAAGTGCTGAGAAAAGGGTCTGAATACTTATGTAAATGTGATTTTTTTTCATTTTTTAAAATAAATGTGCAATTTTTTTTTTTTAAATACGATTTTTTGTTTTGTTATTATGGGGTATTGTGTGTAGATTGATGAGGGGGGAAAAAATCAATTTTATCCATTTTAGAATAAGGCTGTAATGTAACAAAATGTGGAAAGTCAAGGGGTCTGAATACTTTCTGAATGCACGGTATGTACGTAGCAGTTAGATGTTCCCATTTCCTCTGCTGTTGTTCCTGTTTAAACTCTGAGCACGTCCTGTGCTCACGGTAGGTTGTTTTTCACTCTGTCACCATCCTACCTGGGTAGGCAGCTCACATGCCTCTTCAGCCAATCATAAATCAGGTGCAAGTAATTCTCTCTTTTGTTGTAACAGTGCAACAAGTAACCTGGTCTCAGATAAAGACTCGCAATACTATACGTCCTCCAAGATGTATGATAAATTACATCATCCCATTTGTACGTTATTATACGACCAGGTAAGACGTATGATACTATATGTCCTCTAATTTGTATAATATTGTACGACTGCTATTCCATTCTTAATGTAACGTAACATATCATACAAAATGGAGTGGGATGGATTTATGTACAGAATAATATACATTTCCCTGAGACCACATTGTCCCACACTGCCCTACTAACCCACCAACGATTGAGCTAGCCATCCCTATGTGACCTGATGGGGTGGGGCTGCTAGAGGAGACCAGTAGCAGGCTGCTTGCCTGTGTCTGAGGGGTGGATAGAGGAAGCTAGGGCTCACTGGGGATGGGGGTGGGGGTCGGCGTGGGCTTAAGCTGGTGCTCTGCACTGCAGTCTGTGTCTGAACAAAAGCAGCTGAGGAAACACCCAAGATGTTGCCTGGGCTGGAAAGAGCTAGTTCAGACCGGTAGCTGATAGAGGGGGAAGGGAGAGAGGGAGGAGGGGGCGGGGGGAGAGAAGGAGGGGAAAGGACTGCCGACTGGTGCTATGCACCGTCTGGCGGACAGGTCTCCACTCCCACTGATGTAATGCTTCTGTCAGATCCTATTATTAGCCCAGTGGCACGCTAGCTAACTAGCATCAGCACACAGCACAATCGATTGGGTTAGATTAGCACAACATAAGGAAGGAGGATGCCTCCAGGATCAGCACCAAGAAGCCATGATACTTAATGCCAGCACCAAGAAGCCATGATACTTAATGCCTCGCACTCATTGTTTGACATCTTTTTCTTTGTGTTCTTCTGCGAGGCCATGTTTTTATCACAAAAGCTGCTGTTGTTTTCAGTGATTGCTGAATCATT
Organism: Salvelinus alpinus; assembly: GCF_045679555.1. Lineage (NCBI taxonomy): Eukaryota > Metazoa > Chordata > Actinopteri > Salmoniformes > Salmonidae > Salvelinus > Salvelinus alpinus. Next base: position 91,313,728 of record NC_092090.1, read on the forward strand.
AGCAATAACTTTGTTTCCTAGTTCGCAGTTTAATCCTAATTGCATGCAACAGCTTTGTGTTACCATCAATGGCTTAAATAGATAAAAAGCCAATTGGATGTCAATTTGTTGTAGGCTTTATTGAGACCTCAAATCCTAACTCTTGTTCAAACCTCGTTTGCATACCTCAGATACATTGGATTTCATCTTGAGATCACTTTATTCTTAAAAAAAAAAAAACTTTATTTAACTAGGCAAGTCAGTTAAGAACAACTTCTTATTTTCAATGACGGCCTACCGGGGAACAGTGGGTTAGCTGCCTTGTTCAGGGGCAGAACAACAGATTTTTACCATGTCAGCTCAGGGATTCGTTCCAGCAACCTTTCGGCTACTGGCCCAACGCTCTAACCACTAGGCTACCTGCCGCCCCAATATTTATCCCAAAGACAGAAAAACAACCTCCAGCTGGCACTGAGACAGCACAATCTGACATCACGTCTAATCCCTTCAGACCAGAGACATAAAAACAATAACAACCTGGCACTGAGACAGCACAATCTGACATCACGTCTAATCCCTTCAGACCAGAGACATAAAAACAATAACAACCTGGCACTGAGACAGCACAATCTGACATCACGTCTAATCCCTTCAGACCAGAGACATAAAAACAATAACAACCTGGCACTGAGACAGCACAATCTGACATCACGTCTAATCCCTTCAGACCAGAGACATTAAAACAATAACAACCTGGCACTGAGACAGCACAATCTGACATCACGTCTAATCCCTTCAGACAAGAGACATTAAAACAATAACAACCTGGCACTGAGACAGCACAATCTGACATCACGTCTAATCCCTTCAGACCAGAGACATTAAAACAATAGCAACCTGGCACTGAGACAGCACAATCTGACATCACGTCTAATCCCTTCAGACCAGAGACATAAAAACAATAACAACCTGGCACTGAGACAGCACAATCTGACATCACGTCTAATCCCTTCAGACCAGAGAAATAAAAACAATAACAACCTGGCACTGAGACAGCACAATCTGACATCACGTCTAATCCCTTCAGACCAGAGACATAAAAACAATAACAACCTGGCACTGAGACAGCACAATCTGACATCACGTCTAATCCCTTCAGACCAGAGACATAAAATCAATAACAACCTGGCACTGAGACAGCACAATCTGACATCACGTCTAATCCCTTCAGACCAGAGACATAAAAACAATAACAACCTGGCACTGAGACAGCACAATCTGACATCACGTCTAATCCCTTCAGACCAGAGACATTAAAACAATAACAACCTGGCACTGAGACAGCACAATCTGACATCACGTCTAATCCCTTCAGACCAGAGGCATTAAAACAATAACAACCTGGCACTGAGACAGCACAATCTGACATCACGTCTAATCCCTTCAGACCAGAGACATTAAAACAATAACAACCTGGCACTGAGACAGCACAATCTGACATCACGTCTAATCCCTTCAGACCAGAGACATAAAAACAATAACAACCTGGCACTGAGACAGCACAATCTGACATCACGTCTACTCCCTTCAGACCAGAGACATAAAAACAATAACAACCTGGCACTGAGACAGCACAATCTGACATCACGTCTAATCCCTTCAGACCAGAGACATAAAAACAATAACAACCTGGCACTGAGACAGCACAATCTGACATCACGTCTAATCCCTTCAGACCAGAGACATAAAAACAATAACAACCTGGCACTGAGACAGCACAATCTGACATCACGTCTAATCCCTTCAGACCAGAGACATAAAAACAAGCACATGGTTGGATGACACGTTGTTAACACCAGAGAACAAAGGGGAGCCCCGCTGATTGGCCCATCTTCTGAACTGTGTGACCAATGGCATTCCCCCGAGTCCTCCGCCTTGACCTTGGTGCTTGATGACAAACACACATGCAGTCTTCCACAGAGGAAGCTTTATTCCCCTAGTCCCACCTCTGCTCCTCCACTCTGCTGCAATGCCAGGCATGTATCTATTCCCTGGGCGCAGGGGCACCTGGAACTGGGTTGCATCTGTGATAGAGAGAGACCCTGGTACCCTGGGATCAGAAATTAGAGGCAGGCTTTAAGTTGTTTGTTCAGGCGTGCCTTAGTGGTTCATGTTTAACCAGAGTGTACTGTGTATATACAGTCACAACCAAAGTTATTGGCACCCTTGATAAAAATGAGTAAAAAGGTATACAACTATATTATATGCTCAAAAAATTGGGAAATGATTTATTGTATAGGAATACAATTGCTCAGAGAAAGAGATTTTGTTTAACAAGTAATCATTTTTATCTCAAAAATCCCTGTTTTCAAAACTCTGGCACCCTCCCTTGCGAGGGAGGGTATATATAAAAAATATATACAGTGGGGAGAACAAGTATTTGATACACTGCCGATTTTGCAGGTTTTCCTACTTACAAAGCATGTAGAGGTCTGTAATTTTTATCATAGATACACTTCAACTGTGAGAGACAGAATCTAAAACAAAAATCCAGAAAATCACATTGTATGATTTTTAAGTAATTCATTTGCATTTTATTGCATGACATAAGTATTTGATACATCAGAAAAGCAGAACTTAATATTGGGTACAGAAACCTTTGTTTGCAATTACAGAGATCATATCGTAGTTCTTGACCAGGTTTGTACACACTGCAGCAGGGATTTTGGCCCACTCCTCCATACAGACGTTCTCCAGATCCTTCAGGTTTCGGGGCTGTCGCTGGGCAATACGGACTTTCAGCTCCCTCCAAAGATTTTCTATTGGGTTCAGGTCTGGAGACTGGGTAGGCCACTCCAGGACCTTGAGATGCTTCTTACGGAGCAACTCCTTAGTTGCCCTGGCTGTGTGTTTCGGGTCGTTGTCATGCTGGAAGACCCAGCCACGACCCATCTCAATGCTCTTACTGAGGGAAGGAGGTTGTTGGCCAAGATCTCGCGATACATGGCCCCATCCATCCTCCCCTCAATACAGTGCAGCCGCCCTGTGCCCTTTGCAGAAAAGCATCCCCAAAGAATGATGTTTCCACCTCCATGCCTCACGGTTGGGATGGTGTTCTTGGGGTTGTACTCATCCTTCTTCTTCCTCCAAACACGGCGAGTGGAGTTTAGACCAAAAAGCTCTATTTTTGTCACATCAAACCACATGACCTTCTCCCATTCCTCCTCTGGATCATCCAGATGGTCATTGGCAAACTTCAGACGAACCTGGACATGCGCTGGCTTGAGCAGGGGGACCTTGCGTGCGCTGCAGGATTTTAATCCATGACGGCGTAGTGTGTTACTAATGGTTTTCTTTGAGACTGTGGTCCCAGCTCTCTTCAGGTCATTGACCAGGTCCTGCCGTGTAGTTCTGGGCTGATCCCTCACCTTCCTCATGATCATTGATGCCCCACGAGGTGAGATCTTGCATGGAGCCCCAGACCGAGGGTGATTGACCATCATCTTGAACTTCTTCCATTTTTTTATAATTGCACCAACAGCTGTTGCCTTCTCACCAAGCTGCTTGCCTATTGTCCTGTAGCCCATCCCAGCCTTGTGCAGGTCTACAATTTCATCCCTGATGTCCTTACACAGCTCTCTGGTCTTGGCCATTGTGGAGAGGTTGGAGTCTGTTTGATTGAGTGTGTGGACAGGTGTCTTTTATACAGGTAACGAGTTCAAACATGTGCAGTTAATACAGGTAATGAGTGGAGAACAGGAGGGCTTCTTAAAGAAAAACTAACAGGTCTGTGAGAGCCGGAATTCTTACTGGTTGGTAGGTGATCAAATACTTATGTCATGCAATAAAATGCAAATTAATTACTTAAAAATCATACAATGTGATTTTCTGGATTTTTGTTTTAGATTCCGTCTCTCACAGTTGAAGTGTACCTATGATAAAAATGACAGACCTCTACATGCTTTGTAAGTAGGAAAACCTGCAAAATCGGCAGTGTATCAAATACTTGTTCTCCCCACTGTATATGAGATTGGAGAGCACATTGGGAGGGATCTTAGACACATTCCTCCATACATCTAACAAATGTAAACACCGTGAGTTTGCTAAACGGCTTTGGCTTTTGTCTGTCTGTTCCCTCATCCCTCGACTGAGGTCTGTCGATCTCCCCCGACTGAGGTCTGTCTTTCCTCCCCTATTTACAGAGTATTTAGTGTAGATCGTCGACAAAAAATTATTTCATTGTAATTGATATACAGCGCCTTCAAAACTGAAAAATTAAACACTATCTTAATTAAATAAGCATGCCGCTTTGAATTTTTTTTGAAATAAGAACAGATATAGCCCTTGGTTCACACCAGACTTGACTGCCCTTGACCAGCACAAAAACACCCTGTGGCGTACTGCACTAGCATCGAATAATCCCCGCGATATGCATCTTTTCAGGGAAGTCAGGAAACAATTCACACAGTCAGTTAGGAAAGCAAAAGCTAGCTTTTTCAAACAGAAATTTGCATCCTGCAGCATTAATTCCTAAATGTTTTGGGACACTGTTAAGGCCATGGAGAATAAGAGCACCTCCTCCCAGCTGCCCACTGCACTGAGACTAGGAAACACTGTCACCACTGATAAATCCACAATAATCGAGAATTTCAATAAGCATTTCTCTACTGCTGGCCATGCTTTCCACCTGTCAAGTTGGTTGTTGATCATTGCTAGACAGCCATGTTCAAGTCTTGCCATGGATTTTCAAGCCGATTTAAGTCAAAACTGTAACTAGGCCTCTCAGGAACATTCAATGTTGTCTTGGTAAGCAACTCCAGTGTAGATTTGGCCTTGTGGTTTAGGTTATTGTCCTGCTGAAAGGTGAATTTGTCTCCCAATGTCTGTTGGAAAGCAGACATCCAGATTTTCTTCTAGGATTTTGCCTGTGCATTGCTGTATTCCATTTATTTAAAAAAATTACTCCCCAATCCTTGCCAGTGACAAGCATAGCCGTAACATGATGCAGCCACCACCATGCTTGAAAATATGAAGAGTGGTACTCAGTGATGTGTTGTGTTGGATTTGCCCTAAACATAACGCTTTGTATTCAAGTCAAAAAGTAAATTTCTTTGCCACATTTTTTACTTGAGCGCCTCATAGCAAACATGATGGATGTTTTGGAATATTTGTGTTCTCTACAGGCTTCCTCCTTTTCACTCTGTCATTTAGGTTAGTATTGTGGAGTAACTGCAATGATGTTGATCCATCCTCTGTTTTCTCCTATCACAGCCATTAAACTCTGTAACTTTTTTCAAATCAACTTTGATCTCATGGTGAAATCCCTGAGCAGTTTCCTTCCTCTCCGGCAACTGATTTAGGATAGTCACCTGTATCTTTGTAATGACTGGGTGTATATATATATACCATCCAAAGCCTACTTAATAACTTCACCTTGCTCAAAGGGGTATTCAGCATCTCCTTTTTTTTATTTTGACTGATCTACCAATCGGTCCCCTTCTATGCAAGGCATTGAAAAACCTCCCTGGTCTTTGTGGTTGAATCTGTACTTAAAATTCACTACTCGATTGAGGGACTTTACAGATAATTGTGTGGGGTACAGAGATGAGGTAATCATTAAAAAATCATGTTAAATACTATTATTGAACACAGAATGAGTTCATGCAACTTATTATGTGATTTTTATTTAGCATATTTTACTCCTGAACTTATTTAGGCTTGCCATAACAAAGGGGTTGAATACTTATAGACCCAAGACATTTTAGCTTTTCATTTTTTATTATATAAATATAATTCATCTGACATTATGGGGTATGGTGTATAGATAAGTGACACAAAATCTCAATTGAATCCATTTTAAGTCCGGGCTGTAACACAACAAAATGTGGAAAAAGTCCAGGGGTGTGAATACTTTCTGAAGTCACTGTATAAGGTTTAGGCTTTCTGAACCCTGAGTCTCACCCAGCAGAGAACAGTACATCCCTGGCTGCTGTGCAACAGTTGTTTGACTGAAATAATAAAAGATAAGAATACAAACATAAAGTAAATGGCTCAGTACTCACACACTCACACCCAACCCACCACACACACACACCCTCTTCTCAAGGCCCTCTGGCTAGAGTAGCACCCCTATTGGGTCTCTGTTATGTCATCACAGGGTCACCATTAGCCAACAGAGCAGATAGAGAGAGGTGTGGTGATTTAGCTATCATGACTCGGCCGTTTAGCTATGTAGCCACAGCAGCTGCAGCCCCTCTAGCCTCTACTTACAGTTCCACACGTCTGTGCTAGCTACCACCACCAGCACGCTAAAGGCTATACACATAAACAGAAACCATCCAAGCCAACGAGGTAGCTAAGTAGGTACCACCTCTGTATGACTTTACAAAACAGATTATTAAAACAATGTGGTATACCTGTTCTCTCACTTAGGGTTAAAGGAGTTTGGAGCAGTGGAAGGGGGTGCTGGTTTGGGAGTGTGGTGGTCAAGGTCTCAGACAGAAAGGTCATGAGATAGAGAGGCTGTCTGAAACAGAAGGGGGGCGGGAGGGGAATGATGGGTGGGGTTGTACTGTCGCTTTAATCAATGGACAGGCTCTGTCTGGGGATGGGCTTATTGACTGGAGCTGACCCTCTCCCTGCCATGCAATATAGGCTACACTCTGACAAGGCACGCGAAGAAGAGAAAATCAAGTTTGTGTGTGTGCAGCCTGGTCTAATACACTAGAGGTAACGTAGTAAACTTAAGTCCGGGACACTCAAATTAGTATGATATGTTACGTTTGGTATGGTTACATAAGACGGTTGGTGGTTACTTAAGGCAAAAGCGAAAGTAGGGTGGTTGGTCGGAGTGGATGGGTGAGCGTATAATATGAATATAACGCAAACATCTAGTAACCCATTTGGTTGCGTGTTCGAATCTCATCACGGACAGCTTTAGAATTTTAGCTACTTACTAATTTGCAACTACTTAGCATGTTAGCTAACCCTTCCCCTAACCCTTTAACCTAATTCCTAACCTAAACCCTAACCTTAAACCTATCCCCTAGCCTAGCTAACGTTAACCACCTAGCTAACTTTAGTGTTGGCCACCTAGCTAATGTTAGCCACAACAAATTGGAATTCATAACATATCATGCGGATTATAATTTGTAACATATCATACGAAATGTGCGATCGCATACACAAATGAATACATACCATAGGAAATGTAACATATCATGCTAATTGAAGTGTCCCTGATTTACATGTACTATGTTACTTCTACCCCTGAGTCTGTGTTGGTGTCAGTGGCGTGTATTCATGGATTCTTTCGTCTCTCTGTGTTTCATAATTTTCCTTCAATTCGTAAGAGGCTGATTGTATCTCACCGGAGAAAGCATCCGAGTGAGAAAACAACGCCCTCTCTATCTGTATGTGTAGCCCCATCTATCTGATGCTGTCTGTATGATATTCAAATCAAATCAAAAAAATGTTTTTTTTATTTTTTATTTAGCAGCAGTAAAATAACAATAGCGAGACTATATACAGGGGGTACCGGTACAGAGTCAATGTGCAAAGGCAAGGCACCGGTTAGTTGAGGTAATTGAGGTAATATGTACATGTAGGTAGAGTTATTAAAGTGAATATGCATAGATAATAACAGAGTAGCAGCAGTGTAGAAGGGAGGGGGGGGCAATGCAAATAGTCTGGGTAGCCATTTAATTAGATGTTCAGGAGTCTTATGGCTTGGGGGTAGAAGCTGTTTCGAAGCCTCTTGGACCCAGATTTGGCGCTCCGGTACTGCTTGCCGTGCAGTAGCAGAGAGAGCAGTCTATGACTAGGGTGGCTGGAGTCTTTGACAATTTTTAGGGCCTTCCTCTGACACCGCCTGGTATAGAGGTCCTGGATGGCAGGAAGCTTGGCCCCAGTGATGTACTGGGCCGTACGCACTACCCTCTGTAGTGCCTTGCGGTCGGAGGGCGAGCAGTTGCCATACCAGGCAGTGATGCAACCAGTCAGGATGCTCTCGATGGTGCAGCTGTAGAACCTTTTGAGGATCTGAGGACACATGCCAAATCTTTTCAGTCTCCTGAGGGAGGATAGGTTTTGTCGTGCACTCTTCACGACTGTCTTGGTGTGCTTGGACCATGTTAGTTTGTTGGTGATGCGGACACTAAGGAACTTGAAGCTCTCAACCTGCTCCACTACAGCCCTGTCGATGAGAATGGGGGCGTGCTCGGTCCTCCTTTTCCTGTAGTCCGGGTTGCCGCCTGTAGCATTGAATAGAATGGAATCCAGCGAGCATTTGGCCTCCCTTATTATTATAAAATAGTAGCCAATCAGCGTTGAGCTAAACTGAGTGAACTGAACTGTGAATGGTCCCGGCCCATCAAAAAAATAGCGTCAAGGGAAGCCAGTTTGGATTTGGCTTCACAGCAATCACATCAAAAGCCAAACATCATTGACAGAAAAACAAATTTGTATCTCGTTGTGTTGTCGACCTCCGTTGGCTAGCTAGCTAAAATTGTCCCTATCCTAAATTAGACATGGATGGAGATTTGGACTTAGGGTTAGGGTTAGGGTACTAGCCAAAGATTATAACGGCGATTCTGATCCAACCATAAATTCTTACATTGTGCCTCTGCCCTGAGAGGATGGAAGTTTAGAATGTAGCTAGATGTAGAAGACTAATGTTAACTAGCTAATCGTTGCCAATGAAAGGAAGTTTGGCTAGCGAGCAATCATTTTAGCCAGGTAGCCTAGGACAACAAAAACTAAAAGCATGTACTGTATGACAGAGTCATAGACCATTTAGGCAACATGAAAAAGAGGAGGATGGCATTGGCGTTTCTCTACAAGTAAGATTAGTCTACATGTTTTTTCTACTTATATATATATACACACACACACACACACACACACAGAAATCAGTCCCATGGACAGCCACACGCTGTCTAGCTTACATTGATTGGACTGAAATTGTTTTGTGAACATTTTAGTTGTCACTGTCTTAGACTAAGCATAGGTTGATTTGATGATGTTGAAGTTGAAATGGTGCTGGAATAATGGAGGCAGCTCCTGTTTTCTTTGTGACTTGCGGTAACTCTCCATGGTTCTAAATCAATAGTAGTTTAATAGCTAATTGGATTGACCATGCTGTAGGTAGTGTAACTGTTTGTTATATGCAATAGGCTTTGTGGACTTCACTGGACAGAGGATGCTCTCAGGCTTTGTGATGAAACAAATGTGTGGTTGAATTTATTCTGCCACTGTGTCTTGTTATTGTCTCTGACTTATATATCATGGTGTCAAGGCATATGAACTAACAGGTTATAGAGCAAGCAACGCAATTATCACAACACATAGTGATTTTACCCACACACCACTACCAGTTGGTTGGCGTGTGTGTGTACGTGCGTGCGTGTGCTCGCCCGCGTGCGATGCTTGTGGCATGATGTGCCCTTGGCTAACCCAAGGTCAGGGTTGGGTAGATTACTTTCTCACAATGTAATCCATTACAGTTACTAGTTACCTGTCCAAAATTTTAATCAGTAACGTAACTTTTGGATTATCCAAACTCCGTAACGTAATCTGATTGCATTCAGTTACTTTTAGATTACTTTCCCCTTAAAAGGCATTAGAAGAAGACAAAAATGTATGTTACCAATTGAACGACATCTATTGCAGGATAAATGAATGTTAATGTTTACATAGCTGGTCATATATGGATGTTACATTGTACTTTATGGGTTGGTTATGTAGACTTCTTCTAACCCATCGCTTTCTACTACATATAATAATACGATTAAATGTTTTCTTTACATTAAAAACCAAAGTCTATCAGAATTCCAGTCATTCCAATAAATGTTAAACCCCTTGATCTTCAAGAATAGGACTTGGAAATATGGAAGTATAGATTAGCCTAATTGTTTTACCTGAGCATGACCCCAAAACTAAGGACTTATTAGCCAGTCCTACTCTGTTGTTTATGACTTTGTTGTCATGGAGGACTGATTGGGCTCATTGAAAAATAAATGCTGCGCTCATGGAATGGCATGCTTTGAGCACTACTGAAAAGTGCTATTTACATGTGAAAAAGTAATGTCATATGCTGCATTTGCTACAGGCCTATTGTTTACCTTTTTATTGGTGACACTTTGATATCTTGATAATATGCAGCTGTTTAAAGAGCAAATCCACAGATGAAAAAATAACAAAAAAGCTGAGGGATGGGCCTGGAGAAATGTATCCACTCTCTCAGATGAATTGACATAGCTATGGATGCAAGGACTGACCATCCATGATGTCAGTTATTGTTTTAACCATGTTATGTCCCATAGGGCGGCGGACAATTGGCACGGCGTCGTCCGGGTGTGGCCGGGGTAGGCTGTCATTGTAAATAAGAATTTGTTCTTAACTGACTTACCTAGTTAAATAAAGGTTAAATAAAAATAACAAAATGAAGCTATATAGTTGAACTAAGCTCATGAGGCATTTCATTTCAGTTATATTCTTCAAGTATCAATGGATATATATATATATATAAATTAAAAGTCCAAAAATTGATGTAGCAACTACAGATTGCCCCTCTAAGTCTATCAAAAGTGTGTGAGATTGAACATGTGTCCATTAGGCCTATGGATTAAAAAAATGTATCAGCATGAATTAGATTGAGCAATAAAAGCCCCACTTTTATTCCGTAGGCTGGGATCTGCACTGTGCAGCTGTTGCAAGAGCGCATTTTTCACTGGCTGTCCACTGGTTTCTAATCAATGATTGATAGGCAGCTTAAACTTCTTGAATTCAACCATTATTGGGTTCAAATACACATTTAGATTTGTTAACATCCATCCACAACAACCACAATCCATAAGACGGAAATAGCTAAATGAGAGAGCAGCAGTGTGATTCACATCAATGCGCTATGTAGATAACAATAAGTGATATCCGTATCGCCGTAGACTACACCACTGCTGTCATCCTTACCTCCAAGCGTTTATTCAAGTCGGATAATCTTTGGATGCCGACAGCAGTCGCACCATTGGAAGACATAGCTTGGACTGTAGCCTACAAAAACCTACTCCTGCTCTTTTCCCGCGATCCATCAAACACATTTGGTGTGTCATCATAGTGGTCTCTGACTTGTGGTCAGACTCGCTCAGGTGGAACAAACTTAAACGTGCGCCTTTTTTCAATGCTGATTTGAATGTCATTGAGAAAACAGATAGTCGCAAACCTCCTTTCTGAATTTAAAAGTAATCCTCGAAGTAATCATCTAGTTTTTCAAAAGTATCTCTAATCTGATTACAATATTTTTGCTGGTAACGTAACGGATTACAGTTACCGTTTTTTTGTAATCCCTTACATGTAATGTATTACTCCCCAACCCTGCCAAAGGTTTTATTCGGGCCCAATAACTGCTGCCCGGAATCACAATTCCAAGCAACCACCTTTTTCAAAGTCTCCATCCCAGGTCCTTCCTGTAACGTCCCTCCTTTTTTCCCACCATACAGAGCTGCAAAACAAACCGGAAACAGAATTACCCCATTTGTTTATTTAAATAAAGCCTGACTTTTCGCCTAACTCAACAGCAGAATCCGAGATATGTGGTGTGTGGAGTCGCTAACTATCTGTTTGCTTTGGAAAGGTCGCTCTGTAATGACGGCGGCAGGGTGGGGTTTCAACCTATGTTCCCATCTTGAGCCCTTCTTAAGAGCAACTTGAAAAGAACAACAGGACAGAAAGGAGCAACCAACTGACACACCACCCTAGTGGAGGTGCAATCTCAGCGCTGAAGTAAAATGACACAGCTTCATGCTCTATTTGTTGCGCTAGGTTGCTCTGAGCAACCGCGTTGTGAAGTAAATCGAGCACAGCTGTAATCCTAATACATCCTAATACTTGTCTGATTGGAAGGGAGAGCTTGTTTGCTCTCTCGCGCGGCTTAGGTTCTTATATGGAGAGCAGTTGGTATTTGTGATGTTTACTGAGTCATCATGGATAGGCTATGGCTCTGGGCTAGTGGCCCCTCCTGTCATCCTGGGGTTTCGACACTAATGTTGCTCTATCATGGACATATAACTAGCTCCCTGAGAATGACCGTATGCGGATGGTCCTCTGACAATTTGAGGGTTACGAAAGCAGTAGTTACAAAACTCTTCACACGTAAATACTATACATACTAGGGTGAAATATATTCTTGCAACACTGACATTACTGTCAACCTGATAAATACAAGCCGGCTGTACAAACATGTTATTCACCCCAACGACAAGACATGAGTCAATATGCAGACTTATTATGTCCTGTCAAGAAACTAACACCCTGGCTCACACAAACAATATGTAATTCACACCTGCTTGTTGTTATCTGGGTGTGTGAAAGAGGGTGGAGTTTATAGTTTATTAGTATGGCATGTATAGTATAGTATATAGTGTAGACAATATACAATACTGTGTGTTTACACCAGCATGGTACGTTGATGAATTAGCTGCAGTCTAATGATGATGATGATGCACCTAGATAGTTGTAAGAGAGAGGAAGAGGCATAATTCTGCAGTGTGCTTGACCTGCCATCTGGACGTTCTGAAGCTCTCCTGGCTGTCTGGCAGGTTTTGTAGCCACTGTTCTTTTCCCTCTTCTCTGCCTGCCTGTCTCACTTTCATTCCCTCTCTCTTTCTCTTCCTCCCTCTCTCACTTTCAATCATCTTTCTCTATCTCTACCTGCCTGTATCTCTCTCTCTCTCTCTCTCTCTCTCTCTCTCTCTCTCTCTCTCTCTCTCTCTCTCTCTTTCTCTCTCTCTCTCTCTCTCTCTCTCTCTCTCTCTCTCTCTCTCTCTCTTTCTCACTCTTTCTCACTCTCTCTTTTTATCTCTCTCTTTGCCTTCCTGTCTCTCTCTCATTATTTCTCTCTCTTTCTTTCAATCTCTATCTCTCTCTCTCTCTTGCTTGTCTCCTTTCTCTCCAGCCGAGTTAGGACACTCAGTGTCCTCCTTCTCTTTCCCTTCTCACCCTCCCTCTCTCCCTCCATCCCTGGTGTTTTGCACTGGCACGGTGCCGGGTGTCAGACAGTGTTACATAAGCAGAAATATTGCTATGGGTTGGTAGTGGCACAAGGCTCTGTCCCAAGGGTTAATTAAGCTCTGCCATCAGAGAGCTGAAGGATTTACTGTAGGACACACACACAGGTTCCTGGATGGGTACCCAGGAAGCATTTGTCACTTGTTGTTTATTTTGGTTTGCGCATTGTGATGTAACAGGTCTGCAGGATGTCACTAAGGTGTATCTTATATTGTCAGCTGTTTCAAAATACATGCATGATAACACAGCCATCAATCATCCAATTACTAGTCTGCAGGGGGAAAGTGTCAATGGACAAGTGTATTTCTGCTTGTGTAAGGTTTTTGACGTGCAAGAGCTGTATATGTTTATGTGAGAGATGGGAGAGGTGGATGCTGTGTAGTAAAGTGCATAGTCTGCAGGCAAATGTTGTGTTGCTGTGTGTTTGTGCATTAGTGTTTCTGTGGCCTCTCAGATGTCTCTCTCGCTCGCTCTCTCTCTCTCTCGCTCTCTCTCTCGCGCTCTCTCACGCTCTCGCTCTCTCGCTCGCTTTCTCTCTCACTCTCTGTGTGTTGTAGATCTGTTTCCTGGTGTCTGCGTTTCGTGGCCGTGTCTACTCAGAGGACAGCTGTGCCGTTCTGGGCCTCTTCTCCCACTACTTCCTCCTGAGCCAGTTCTGCTGGATGCTACTCCAGGTAAGGCCTGCTGTTGACACCAAGGCTCCTCCAGGTAAGGCCTGCTGTTGACACCAAGGCTCCTCCAGGTAAGGCCTGCTGTTGACACCAAGGCTCCTCCAGGTAAGGCCTGCTGTTGACACCAAGGCTCCTCCAGGTAAGGCCTGTTGTTGACACCAAGGCTCCTCCAGGTAAGGCCTGTTGTTGACACCAAGGCTCCTCCAGGTAAGGCCTGTTGTTGACACCAAGGCTCCTCCAGGTAAGGCCTGTTGTTGACACCAAGGCTCCTCCAGGTAAGGCCTGCTGTTGACACCAAGGCTCCTCCAGGTAAGGCCTGTTGTTGACACCAAGGCTCCTCCAGGTAAGGCCTGCTGTTGACACCAGGGCTCCTCCAGGTAAGGCCCGCTTTTGAACCCAGGGCCTGTATGTATCATGCATATTAGAGTCGGAGCGCTGATCTAGAATCAGATCCCACCTGTATACGTTTAATGTTCTTCATTGATCTGAAAGGCAAAACCAGAGGTGGAAAGATTACTGAAATATTCTACTCAAGTAGAAGTATTGTTACTACAATTACATTTTTAAAACTACTCAAGTAAAAAGTAGCTCATTTGAAAAGTACGGAGAGTAAAAGTAATGGGATGTGGGATTATTTAAGATACTCTTTGAAGATGTAGGGTTTCAGATGTTTTCAGAAGATGGGCAGGGACTCTGCTGTCCTAGCTTCAGAGGGAAGCTGGTTCCACGATTGGGGTGCCAGGACAGAGAAGAGCTTGGACTGGGCTGAGCGGGAGCTGCCCTCCCGTAGGCGTGGGAAGGCCAAGAGACCAGAGGTGGAAGAATGGAGTGCTCGGCTTGGGGTGTAGGGTTTGAGCATAGCCTGAAGGTGGGGAGGGGCAATTCCTCTTGCTGCTCCGTAGGCAAGTACCATGTTCTTGTAGTCGATGCGAGCTTCGACTGGAAACCAGTGGAGTGTGCGGAGGAGCAGGGTGACTTGGGAAGTTTGAACACCAGGCTGGCTGCAGCGTTCTGGATAAGTTTAAGGGGTTTGATGGCATAAGTGGGGAGCCCAGCCAACGGTGAGTTGCAGTAGTCCAGACGGGAGATGACAAGTGCCTGGATTAGGACCTGCGCCGCTTCCTGTGTGAGGTAGAGTCGTACTCTACGGAAGTTGTAGAGCATGAACTTGCAGGAGTGAGCCAATGCTTTGATGTTTTCAGAGAACGACATGGTGTTGTCCAGTGTCACGCCGAGGTTCTGTGCACTCTAGGAGGGGGACACCGTGAAGTCGTTAACAGTGATGGATAGGTCTTTGAGCGGCAGGCCATCCCTGTGTGTAAGAGCTGCTCCGTCTTGTCGAGGTTGGACTTGAGGTGGTGGGCCAACATCCAAGCTGAGATATCTGCCAGGCACACAGAGATATGATTCGCCAACTGGGTGTCAGAAGGGGGGAAGGAGAAAAGGAGTTGAGTGTAATCCACATAGCAATGATAGCAGAGACCATGTGAGGATATGACGGAGCCGAGTGACTTAGTGTATAGAGAGAGGGCCTAGAACCGAGCCTTGGGGGACACCAGTAGTCAGAGCATGTTGTGCAGACACAGATCCTCTCCACGTCCATTTATTACAACCACATCTAGCGGCTGACGTAAGCCCGGTTATTTGAACCAAACGCGACTGGGGTTGCGACCTCATTTGGGAAACGATGGCATACTGTAGGTGCTTTGTTGCGATTTTTGTGGGACTGGAACTTAAAAGAACATTATTAACCGGTTCCCAGGCTTTTAAAATAATGGTTCTGTTCCGTAACAGGATAGATCACTTTCGTTCCCGGTTCTGACTCTGTTCCTCAAATAATTTCATTATTTTTGGTCCTGTTCCCTGAATCGGTTCCAACCCCTGCTTCTCACCAGCTGTTACTTCTGTCCCAAGGCTATATTACTCCCGCCCCACCGGCAGGTACAAAAGTAACGTTGTGGAAGTTCTGTTCTCAATCTATTTAATTTGAACTCAATTACCCTAGATATTAAATGCGGCCAGGGATTCTCCTCCTTGGACACTGGGTCCTTGGACACCACGTGACATCAATGAAAGTTATTTTTGAAATCTTCCGACCATCATAAGTTTGTGTGAACAGCTTGATTTGATTGGCCTGTTTTTTGCGCAATGCATTTAATTTGATTGGTTACTAACTAAACAACGATACCATTTTTTTCTGGCTCCGAAGGGCTCCTGCCCGCAAACTTTCCATGCCATCATGATCTACTAATAATGATAGCCTACAAAATTCTACTCTGTAATGGATGGTTTTAAAAAGGTACCGAAGTACAATACTTAATTCAAAACTTACTTACAGTAAGTAAAATGACTGACTGAAAAATACTCAAAGTACAAGTACTCGGAAAAGCTACTCAATTACAGTAAGGAGAGTAATTGTAATTTGTTCCACCCCTAGGCAAAACTGATCCTAAATCAGCAATCCTACTCTGAGACATTTGAAACATATGCCCCCTGCTCTAACCCTAAACTAACCAGGACAACATTGGTTTGATAAGTAGAAGTCTCATTACATTTCCAAATATGCTCCATCTGTTAATCCAACCATGTGAATAAACAGGTCCTGTGCCATCAGGTCTGAAATTACAGTATTGACACCCTTGATAAAGACAAGCAAAAATTACTGTATAAAATACATTATTCAAAAATAAATTATTGGGGTGGCAGGTAGCCTAGTGGTTAGAGTGTTGGACCGGTAACCGAAAGGTTGCTGGATCGAATCCCCGAACTGACAAGGTAAGAATCTGTCATTCTGCACCTGAACAAGGCAGTTAACCCCCTGTTCTTAGGCCGTCATTGTAAATAAGAATTTGTTCTTTAACTGACTTGTCTAGTTAAATAAAGGTTAAATTAAAAAATATATATAATAATACTGTGCTATATTGTATAGTGGGATAGTAGCTCATGAGAATATCGATGATATCTCTGGCTCTGTCAGCTACACTTGCACACTCTATATATCTATAATATATTGGGTAAAACACCAACATTTCTGCATCACTGTGCCTTCCCCTGGCTCTGTCGACATGTCCCTACCCTTCCTTATACTCCATACTATTGATCAGAGGATTACCCCCCTCTCTTTGAGTCAGCAAGTATCAGCTTTTTTCTAAGTGGCATATGCGGGGGCGCCTGCCAGGAGGCTTTCACAGACCCTGCTTATTGCACTCATCAAGCCTTGAGTCAACGGTGCGTTGAAGCGCTGCAATGAGGAAATACAGGTTGGTCCCTTGACAGAACACAACAGCCTGTAGTTGAATCAGCCAGGCTATGAGTCGTTACACTGAGCACCTTGGATAGGGATGTCCTCCCAGAACTGTCTTTCTGTACCGTAGGGCTCCACAACAGTGCATAGCGGCTAACCAACACCTGCCAAAGCCTCATCCGGCTTAACCGGAGCAAGGGAACAGCACAGCACAAACTCCTAATGCAGTTATTTGCACGCCCAGCTATCACTGCTGGAGCTCAATTAAAGTGGCACTCTGTTAGCTGTCTAATATGATGCGTTACACAACAGTCTCTCTCTTTATCTCTTTCTCCCTCCCTAGCTATCTCTCTCCCTCCAACTCTCTCTCTTTATATATCTCTCTCCCTCTAGCTGTCTCTCTCCCTCCAACTCTCTCTCTTTATATATCTCTCTCCCTCTAGCTGTCTCTCTCCCTCCAACTCCCTCCAACTCTCTCTCTTTATATATCTCTCTCCCTCTAGCTGTCTCTCTCCCTCCAACTCTTTCTATTTATATATCTCTCTCCCTCTAGCTGTCTCTCTCCCTCCAACTCTCTCTCTCCCTCCAGCTCTCTCTCTCTCTCTAGCTGTCTCTCTCTCTCTAGCTGTCTCTCTCTCTTTAGCTGTCTCTCTCTCTCTAGCTCTCTCTCCCTCCAACTCTCTCTCTCTTTATCTCTCCCCCTAGCTCGCTCTCCCTCCAACTCTCTATCTTTATCTCTCTCTCCCTGTAGCTGTCTCTCTCCCTCCAACTCTCTATCTTTATCTCTCTCTCCCTCTAGCTGTCTCTCTCTCTCTAGCTGTCTCTCTCCCTCCAACTCTCTCTCTCTTTATCTCTCCCTCTAGCTGTCTCTCTCCCTCCAACTCTCTCTCCCCCTAGCTCGCTCTCCCTCCAACTCTCTCTCTTTATCTCTCTCTCCCTCTAGCTATCTCTCTCACTCCAACTCTCTCTTTATATCTATCGCTCTCCCTCTCTGCCACTGATGATACAACACCTAGAGAATGATAATGATTATGGAAGCAGAGGGTTCTGGGAAGGGGGTGGTGGTTTTATGGCACTTGTGTTTGTCCCCATGTCCACCCGATCACCGAGAACTCATCAGCTCATAAATGGAATCATGTGGAATGTTCTGTTGTCCTTTTACTGTGAAATCCTCACTTCAAGCATTGTACAACATGTACAAAAAAGGATGAGGAACATGTGGATAGGCCTTTTACAGGTGTTGTCATCACAAGCTGGAGATATGTAGTGTAGTTAGTGTAAGCCTCTCTAGGACAAGATGTCCAGTATCTAATACCTAGGGAGATCATCCAAGGCTGCTACTCCATTACAAAACAGACAGCAGTGAGCCGTGTGGCTGCTGCACGTTTCTAAGGCTCTTCTGCTGATAACCACCTGTTGCTCTTCTTCCTCTTTAAATCTCCTTTCCACCTCCCTACCCTCTCCTCCTCCTCCATACCCTCTCCTCCACCCCTCTCCTCCTCCTCCATACCCTCTCCTCCACCCCTCTCCTCCTCCTCCTGCCTATCCTCTCCTCTACCCCTCTCCTCCTCCTCCCTACCCTCTCCTCCACCCCTCTCCTCCTCCTCCTGCCTATCCTCTCCTCCACCCCTCTCCTCTTCCTCCTCCCTACCTTCTCCTCCACCCCTTTCCTCCTCCTCCTCCCTACCCTCTCCTCTTCCTCCTCCCTACCTTCTCCTCCACCCCTTTCCTCCTCCTCCACCCCTCTCCTCCTCCACCTCCCTACCCTCTCCTCCACCCCTCTCCTCCTCCTCCTGCCTATCCTCTCCCCCACTCCTCTCCTCTCCTCTTCCTCCTCCCTACCCTATCCTATCCTCTCCTCCACCTCACCCCTCTCTTTTGTCCCACCCCTCTCTTCCTCTCCTCCACACCCCTCAGGCGGTAAACTTCTGGCAGGTGTTGGTGATGAACGATGAGCAGACAGAGAGACGTTACCTGGTCTACTTCCTGCTGGGCTGGGGACTTCCTGCTCTGGTCATCATCATCCTGGTCATCGTTCTGCTGGGGGGCTTTGGCTGGACCATACACAGTGTCTACGGCCTGGTCCATGGGGATGTGTGAGTGAAGGAAACGCACTCAGGAGTACACACACACACACACACACACACAGGAGTACACACACTCACTGGAGCGCACACACACTTGGTGAGTGAAAAGGAAAATACCCACATGCTTTGTATGACACAAACACAAATGAGTCTTACATATACACACACAGTACTTAACTCAGCGCCTGATGTTATATAGATAACACACACTCTCACAAACACACACACACACACACTTATTCATAGTCAGATGAGGAATGTGTAAGTTACACACCTATATGTTCCCAGTTCTGGCTACTTGAGTAGGTCCATTCCAGTCTACCAGGTGTCTACCCAGCTTCCTTGTTAGGCTATGGTCAACAGCCAGGTCTATGGTCAGAAGAATAGTTTTGTCAGCAGGTCCCGAGGTGGACCTACAGAATGGATCATAGGACTAATGGGTTTCTCTCATACACCTCCAGGAGCTGTATGTACACTTCCAGGAGCTTTATGTACACCTCCAGGAGCTTTATGTACACCTCCAGGAGCTGTATTTACACTTCCAGGAGCTTTATGTACACCTCCAGGAGCTTTATGTACACCTCCAGGAGCTTTATGTACACCTCCAGGAGCTGTATGTACACTTCCAGGAGTTGTATTTACACTTCCAGGAGCTTTATGTACACCTCCAGGAGCTTTATGTACACCTCCAGGAGCTTTATGTACACCTCCAGGAGCTGTGCACTCATTCACTCCTTCCCACTAATGTAAAAGCATTAGAATTGGTGTAAGCATGGTCTAGAGTGAATTTCCATAAACCAGTCATTTCCTTTCAAATCTATGAAGGAAAGTGAACAAGTGCACACTTCGGTAGAAAGGAGAGATTATTAGAATGCAACCCAAGAGTTACAGGACCAACTCTTCCCACAAGGACACACAAACACCACAGGACCAACTCTTCCCACAAAGACACACAAACACCACAGGACCAACTCTTCCCACAAGGACACACAAACACCACAGGACCAACTCTTCCCACAAGGACACACAAACACCACAGGACCAACTCTTCCCACAAGGACACACAAACACCACAGGACCAACTCTTCCCACAAGGACACACAAACACCACAGGACCAACTCCTCCCACAAGGACACACAAACACCACAGGACCAACTCTTCCCACAAGGACACACAAACACCACAGGACCAACAACAACATGTCTGTTTACACTTCCTCAAGCAGGAAGAACATGATGCAGTACTGTATTATTTATAGTAGTAGTATTATTTCACATACTTCACATTCTACTATGTCTAACATATATTATTTATCCGGATGGAGGAGAGTACAGCTGTATGTGTGTCCTGTGAGATGGCACCATTGGCATGCTTATTGAGATAAACGTGAAGTCACAAGGTAGAGTGGTTTTTTCCCAGAGCCAAACACAGTCTCCCTACCTTCTTAGTGACACCATTGGAACACAACAGGTACTGGACAGATTATGGGAGTGAATTCCTCAGAATAGATTACCACAAAGGAGGGGGATAGAGAAAGGCAGAGAGTAGGGAGGGCAGAGGTAGAACAAATTGGAGTGAGAGAGACAGGCAGGCAGGCAGACAGACAGACAATATGAATATTGTTCCTGCTGAATTGTTTAGATCCATAACAAGGAACCATGGGGGGTCTGACTGTGGCTGGACTGGACACCATGGTTAGGCTTAACACTGGGAGGGTGACTTGAGGGCCGTTGGGGCTGGGATACCCCTCAGAAAGAACACACGGACTTGCTGCACTCTCCCTAGGCAGTGTGTTGTGTTTGTTGTGTGAGACTGAGAATAGGAGTCATGTCTAAATGTGCTATTTGGCACACGGTGGTGCTGTCCTGAACTCTTTACCCTCTCCAACCATGGTGGAATGTGCTGCTGCAAGGGCACAAACACTGAGTGTGAGCTTAAACACACTCAATCACACAGACAGACACACACATACACGCACCATACACTAACACGGCAAAGTAACTGCACTGTATTTCACCTCATCAACCTATAATTATGATGTATTTTAAAGCTAAACTAAGATCAAACATGACACTGAACTCAGGGGGGTCTATTTTCGGCTGGCGTTAAGACGGCGCTAGTGTCAAACGGTCGTTCAATCACAATTTCCACCTGTTAAAGCCAGCGCTCTGTTATTTTCAAACTGTTGCTCAAGGATTGGTAATTAACCTATCTTAGATCAGCTTACTTGTGCTCAGATGGTAGTGATGGAAATATTTAAGGTGTGACCTTAAAAACATGATCTAAAGTGTTAATTTCAGGCAGCCCTGTTAGGGATATTTAAAACCAACCAAAAGCTGGTTTTAGCTGGTTTTGACAGCGGAAACAGCCTTTCCAGCTGTGATGCATACTTCCCATATGGAACAAGAGTAATGTGCTTTTAGTGCCTGTATACTTCGTATTTACAAACATTTTTTTTTTTTTTATATATATATATATATTATTTTTTTTTTTTTTAGTTTTACCCCATTTTTCTCCCCAATTGGTAGTTAGTCTTGTCCCGTTGCTGCAACTCCCATACGGACTTGGGACAGGCGAAGGTCGAGAGCCATGCATGCGTCCTCCGAAACACGACCCTGCCAAGCCGCACTGCTCACTTAACCCAGAAGCACCAATGTGTCGGAGGAAACACTGTGCAACTGGTGACCGGTGTGCAACTGGTGACACTGTGCAACTGTCCCAGCTTGCTAGAGCAAGCTGGGACAGGAAAATCCCAGCCAACCAAACCCTCCCCAAACGCAAACGACGCTGGGCCTCATGGGTCTCCCGGTCACGGCCGGCTGTGATACAGCCTGGGATTGAACCCGGGTCTGTAGTGACACCTCAAGCACTGCAATGCAGTGCCTTAGACCACTGCGCCACTTGGGAGGCCCCTATTTAGATTTATTTGATTAAAAACCAAGCATAGCCTCACCTCCGCTTTTTTTTGTTGTTGTCCAATTCAATCACAAATTAGTTACGACTGGCGATAAAGAGTTTTGCTCTTAAGACCGCTTGGAAATAGATTTTAATCACTAAAGCTTTATTAAAAGATCAAGTTTGAGAGGAGTGAAACAGTGCGCTGACATTGCCTTTTTATCTATGTATTGTAGGCAGGCTTACATTATTTTACGTTTTGGACGTGCGTAAAACCCCTCAATGATGTTGGCTACATGTGTCCATGCCCATCATGAAACAAGAGATGAGAACCGGTGAACCTCGTATTTAGAAGATATTTCCCTGTAACAATTGCGTGAATTCCGTTTCATATTTTCAGAAACCCAAGTCGCCTGTAGGCTATACCTACCCTAGGCCTACTATAAAGAAGGATGGTTCAAGGGCAGTCTTTTTTTATCCTTGCGATTTTATAATATCATTTACATTTTACATTTGTTTGTTTAAAAAAAATACAGATTGCTTTTTTTTCGTTTAATTTTACTAAAACCAAACATATTAGAATGTTTCACCATTATGGTGAGAACGTCCGGGGTGCTCATGTAATGCAACTTCTGAAGAAGTGTGAATGCGATCTGATCTGTAAAATGGTTCCGATTACGTTCATAAAAGGCTCCTCTCCTCTCCTCCTCTCTCCTCTGCTCTCATCCTTCTAGACCTATCGGCTGCCTTTGATACTGTGAACCATCAGATCCTCCTCTCCACCCTCTCCGAGCTGGGCATCTCCGGCGCGGCCCACGCTTGGATTGCGTCCTACCTGACAGGTCGCTCCTACCAGGTGGCGTGGCGAGAATCTGTCTCCGCACCACGTGCTCTCACCACTGGTGTCCCCCAGGGCTCTGTTCTAGGCCCTCTCCTATTCTCGCTATACACCAAGTCACTTGGCTCTGTCATATCCTCACATGGTCTCTCCTATCATTGCTATGCAGACGACACACAATTAATCTTCTCCTTTCCCCCCTCTGATAACCAGGTGGTGAATCGCATCTCTGCATGTCTGGCAGACATATCAGTGTGGATGACGGATCACCACCTCAAGCTGAACCTCGGCAAGACGGAGCTGCTCTTCCTCCCGGGGAAGGACTGCCCGTTCCATGATCTCGCCATCACGGTTGACAACTCCATTGTGTCCTCCTCCCAGAGTGCTAAGAACCTTGGCGTGATCCTGGACAACACCCTGTCGTTCTCAACTAACATCAAGGCGGTGACCCGTTCCTGTAGGTTCATGCTCTACAACATTCGCAGAGTACGACCCTGCCTCACGCAGGAAGCGGCGCAGGTCCTAATCCAGGCACTTGTCATCTCCCGTCTGGATTACTGCAACTCGCTGTTGGCTGGGCTCCCTGCCTGTGCCATTAAACCCCTACAACTCATCCAGAACGCCGCAGCCCGTCTGGTGTTCAACTTTCCCAAGTTCTCTCACGTCACCCCGCTCCTCCGCTCTCTCCACTGGCTTCCAGTTGAAGCTCGCATCCGCTACAAGACCATGGTGCTTGCCTACGGAGCTGTGAGGGGAACGGCACCTCCGTACCTTCAGGCTCTGATCAGGCCCTATACCCAAACAAGGGCACTGCGTTCATCCACCTCTGGCCTGCTCGCCTCCCTACCTCTGAGGAAGTACAGTTCCCGCTCAGCCCAGTCAAAACTGTTCGCTGCTCTGGCACCCCAATGGTGGAACAAACTCCCTCACGACGCCAGGTCAGCGGAGTCAATCACCACCTTCCGGAGACACCTGAAACCCCACCTCTTTAAGGAATACCTAGGATAGGATAAAGTAATCCTTCTAACCCCCCCCCCCCTTAAAAGAGTTAGATGCACTATTGTAAAGTGGTTGTTCCACTGGATATCATAAGGTGAATGCACCAATTTGTAAGTCGCTCTGGATAAGAGCGTCTGCTAAATGACTTAAATGTAAATGTAATAAAACATTCTATTTGGGAGCACTATGAGAGTGGACATTCTCCTTTTCTCTTGATATTGGATCTTTGTCCAGCTACTGTGAAAAGTTTAGATGTGCGTAAAACCCTCCTTAGTCTGCCTCGTTTTTATATTATATGCCCACAGGAAGCAATTATGGTGCCTGTAAGTGTATTTAGACAGCCTATTTAAAACAATTTATTGTTTTCTTTTGTTTCGCTGTCTTTTTAGGCCTTATCAATAATGAATTGAATCTTGCTTACCGATCATGTTTGTCATGTCCCTGCTCAGCCATAATGTAATTTACAGTAGGCCTAGCTCCTATATCAGTGTGCATGCTATGTAGGCCTATATATTTCCATATTGAAGCCATGCAATTACTTACAACAATGTGGACTGCAAATAGGTTCAAGTTAACGTATTAAGCAAAGATGGGATAGGTCTACATTTTTCTATTTTCGCTTTTGAAAGCTGTTTAACTATAAGTGACTAACATTGGAATTGGAGTTGATTCAAAGTCAATACATAAAAGACCGTAAACACAACTTGAAGCAACCACATATTTAGTCATGGAGCAGGTTCTGATTGGCTAGTGAAGGGGTCAATCCTCGACACATACAATTTATTTATTAATCAATATCCAGCCATTTAGCACCACCGCCAGCACTGCACCCATCGTTCTTGCTTGTTAAATTATCAAAAAGATTTCTGACACACCCTTGAACTGATAGCACTACCGCCAGCGCTTAGATTGACCATTGCATTGGGTTTGTTAAGATAGAGCCCAGGATCAGTATTTGACCAGAGCTTGGAAGAGAAGTGTTAGATGTTTTATTTGAAGTGGTCAGTGACAGTGGTAGATCTGCCAGATAGTTCTAACCATTCCCTAACCGGCAGCAGAGACTACAGCAGTCCTGCCCTCTTGGCACGCTCTCCACCTCTCTGTCACTTTGGCACCCTGAAGACTGGAGAGAATACAAGCGAGGGCCAACAGAGCAGATATATCGACATAAAGCTCTAAAACAATAAGACACGTTAGTGTATTTAGATGTTATCCCCAGGTTGCTTCAAGGCTGAACTAGTGGTGAGAGGGAGGTTTAACTTCATGTTTGTACAGAAAGGAAATGTCTTTGAAGCTTGTTATTAACTGGGAATTCTGAGTGTGTTATGAAGGCTCAGATGTATTAGGGCCAAGATCCTGTTTAAGGATGTTGAAGCAACAAGATCTTTACCTACTGTAATGCAGCATAGTAAAAGAACATAGCTTATGTTTGCTCCTTTCCTTGGCGGTTTACTGCAAGTTTTTTTGTAATAACAACCCCCCATCTCTCTCTTTTCCCCTCCTCCTCTCTCTCTCTCTCTCACTCTCTCCCCCCCCTCTCTCTCCCTGCTCTCTCTCTTTCTTCCTACACCCCTCTCTCTCTTCTCTCCCTCCCCCCTCTCTCTCTTTCTCTCTCCCACCCCCTTTCTCTCTTTCTCTCCCCTGTCTCTCTCTCTCTCTCTGCAGGTGTTTCATTCCTAATATCTATGCTGCTCTGTGTACAGCAGCCCTGGTGCCTCTCATCTGCCTGGTTGGGGTACTGGTGGTGTTTATCCATGCCTACCAGGTCACACAGCAGTGGAAGGCCTACGACGACGTGTACCGCGGGCGCACCAACAGCTCAGGTATAGTACACACACACACATCTTCCAGCTATAGGGCATGGGTTGGAGCATAGCAGCAACCTCCATGTCCCGAGCAACCAGACCATGTCAGAACATCTAGCCAACTGCGTCGGTCTGTCTGTCTCTGTCGGACTACTGCACTATTGGAGTACCTGTCCTGTGACCATGTAGTAGTCATTCAGCGGTCTACAGTGTGTACAGTGGGCTCCAAAATTACTGCCACCCCTGACAGGCAATGCACAAACAATGCTTAAACAAATATAAACAATATAATTACAGAGAAACTCAAAATACCAACATGTGAGAAATACTGTACTTTATTAATGTTTCAATGGAACCAACCCCAAAAAATTTATTGATTTAATTAAAAAACAATGTCATCCAAATCAAGGTTTCACAATTAATGGCACCCTTAAAGATTATTGTAAATAACATCTACCAAAATTAAACCACAAATTAAATTCCACTTATTTAAGTTTATCTAAGTCTTAAGGAACAATTTTGAGCCATTACATCACTTCCTGTTTCACTAGGGTATAAAAATGAGGTAACACACATGCAATATCCCGCTGTCATCCATGAAGAAAAGAAAAGAACTGGCAGTTCAAACGAGACAGATGGTTGTAGACCTTCATAAATCTGGTAATGGCTACAAGAAGATCCACAAACGATTGAATATACCACTGAGCACTGTCAGGGCAATTATTTAAAAAATTATAAAGAAAAACCTCACGGGTAGAGGACGCAAATGCATTTTGCCCCCCAGGAAAGGGAGGAGGATGGTGAGGGAAGCAACAAAATCCCCCAAAATCACTGTGAAAGAATTACAGGCCTTGGTGGCATCTTGGGGTCACCAGGTTTCAAAAAGCACCATCAGATGCCACCTCCAAAACCACAGGCTCTTTGGAAGGGTTGCCAGAAGAAAGCCCTTTCTGACCCCAAGACACAGACGCAAGCCGTCATTTCAATTATGACTGGAAGAAGGTGTAGTAGTCTACAGTCTATAGTAGTCTGTAGTAGTCTATAGTAGTCATTCAGCTGGTCTACAGCGTGTAGTAGTCATTCAGCTGGTCTACAGCGTGTAGTAGTCATTCAGCTGGTCTCCAGCGTGTAGTAGTCATTCAGCTGGTCTACAGCGTGTAGTAGTCATTCAGCTGGTCTACAGTGTGTAGTAGTCATTCAGCTGGTCTACAGCGTGTAGTAGTCATTCAGCTGGTCTACAGTGTGTAGTAGTCATTCAGCTGGTCTACAGTGTGTAGTAGTCATTCAGCTGGTCTACAGCGTGTAGTAGTCATTCAGCTGGTCTACAGCGTGTAGTTGTCATTCAGCTGGTCTACAGTGTGTAGTAGTCATTCAGCTGGTCTACAGTGTGTAGTAGTCATTCAGCTGGTCTACAGTGTGTAGTAGTCATTCAGCTGGTCTACAGCGTGTAGTTGTCATTCAGCTGGTCTACAGCGTGTAGTTGTCATTCAGCTGGTCTACAGCGTGTAGTCAGCGTGTAGTAGTCATTCAGCTGGTCTACAGTGTGTAGTAGTCATTCAGCTGGTCTACAGTGTGTAGTAGTCATTCAGCTGGTCTACAGCGTGTAGTTGTCATTCAGCTGGTCTACAGTGTGTAGTAGTCATTCAGCTTGTAGGAGCTACAATGGCTGATCCCCCCCCCCTCCCTTTCAACCTAGTCCGAACTGGTTCATACTGCCCTGTCCTTTACCATCCAGAACAGCCTCAATATGATGGCTCTACTCTCCAGCCTCAATATGATGGCTCTACTCTCCAGCCTTAATATGATGGCTCTACTCTCCAGCCTCAATATGATGGCTCTACTCTCCAGCCTCAATATGATGGCTCTACTCTCCAGCCTCAATATGATGGCTCTACTCTCCAGCCTCAATATGATGGCTCTACTCTCCAGCCTTAATATGATGGCTCTGCTCTCCAGCCTCAATATGATGGCTCTACTCTCCAGCCTTAATATGATGGCTCTACTCTCCAGCCTCAATATGATGGCTCTACTCTCCAGCCTCAATATGATGGCTCTACTCTCCAGCCTTAATATGATGGCTCTGCTCTCCAGCCTCAATATGATGGCTCTACTCTCCAGCCTTAATATGATGGCTCTGCTCTCCAGCCTCAATATGATGGCTCTACTCTCCAGCCTTAATATGATGGCTCTGCTCTCCAGCCTCAATATGATGGCTCTGCTCTCCAGCCTCAATATGATGGCTCTACTCTCCAGCCTCAATATGATGGCTCTACTCTCCAGCCTTAGCGAAGACATCTCAACGGGACAGTGCCTTCTCATAACAACCAAGTAGGCATTGTGTGTTGTACAAAAATAAAAACATCAACAACAACAAGCAGCAGCAGCGTCTGGTTCCAAGGGGTTTCCTTGAAGAGCAACAGAGTGAGGAGAAGACAGCCTATAGCAATCTCACTCCTCAACAGAGAGAGCTCTATTCTTCCATCCCACCCACTCCAGCAACGCCCAGCACAGCCCGCATGGCTGGCTCATCCACAGATGGTGGGTAGGATGTCCTTGTTCCTCCAGCACTGGTAGCTTCCCTGAAAAGCCTGTGGAGCTTGTTTGTTACAACACACATCTAATCCCCAACCCAGGCTGCTGGACTATTTTTACTATGGCCTGCAAATCCACCCCACACACACATGCACACACACACACACACACACACCACTCATATCACAAACAAAGCAACCAAGCATCTGATCAGGCACAATAGGGCAGCCTTGATTAAAGCTTTATGCAACATGCACTTCAGTGCAAAACACATACAGTGCATTCAGAAAGTATTCAAACCCTTTGACTTTTTCCACATTTTGTTATGTTACAGCCTTATTCTAAAATGGATAACATATATTTTTTTCCCTCATCAATCTACACACAATACCCCATAATGACAAAGCAAAAACAGTTTTTTTTTTATTCTTGCAAAGTTATTTTTAAAAATGAAACAGAAATATCAGATTTACATAAGTATTCATGACCCTTTTGCTTTTGGCTCCTGAGTGGCGCAGCAGTCTAAGGCACTGCATCTCACTGCTAGAGGTGTCACTAAAGACCCTGGTTCAATCCCAGGCTGTATTACAACCAGCCGTTATTGGGAGTCCCATAGGGCAGCGCACAATTTGCCCAGCGTCATCCGGGTTAGGGTTTGTAAATAAGAATTTGTTGTTAACTGACGTGCCTAGTTAAATAAAGGTCAAATACATTATAAACAATTTTTATCAGTACTTTGTTGAAGCACCTCTGGCAGCGATTACAGCCTCGAGTCTTCTTGGGTATGACGCTACAAGCTTGGCACACCTGTATTTCCCATTATTCTCTGCAGATCCTCTTAAGCTCTGTCAGGTTGGATGGGAGCTTAGCTGCATAGCTATTTTCAGATCTTTCCAGAGATGTTCGATCAGGTTCAAGTCCGGGCTTTGGCTGGGCCATTCAAAGACATTCAGAGACTTGTTCCCGAAGCCACCCCTGCGTTGTCTTGGCAGTGTGCTGAGGGTCGTTATCCTGTTGGAAGGTGAACCTTCGCCCCAGTCTGAGGTCCTGAGCGCTCTGGAGCAGGTTTTCATCAAGGATCTCTTTGTACTTTGCTCCATCTTTCCCTTAATCCGGACTAGTCTCCCAGTCCCTGCCGCTGAAAAACATCCCCACAGCATGATGCTGTCACCACCATCCTCCAGACGTGACGCTTGGCATTCAAGCCAAACAGTTCAATCTTGGTTTCATCAGACCAGAGAATCTTGTTTCTCATGGTCTGAGAGTCCTTTAGGTATTTCAGTTTTTAAAATTGTAATAAATTTGCTAACATTTCTAAAAACCTGTTTTCGCTTCATTATGGGGTATTGTGTGTAGATCAATGAGGAAACTGTTTTATTTGATCCATTTTAGAAAAAGTCTGTAAAGTAAAATAATTTGGAAAATGTCAAGGGGTCTGAATATATTCCGAATGCACTGTACATACTGTAGGCTACTCACATGGATTTATGTACAGAGTGGGTAGAACGCAGTTCCTCACAAACATAACTTATTCAATACACCCACATACAGTGTGCACACACACACACACACACAATATCCCTGGCTTTTGTTTTTGTCCATCAGTATCATGAATCCAATCCCTCTCCATTATTACTAGATATCAGTTCATTAGACTCAGACTGGCTGTGTTATTAGGTATCAGTTCAGACTGGCTGTGTTACTAGGTATCAGTTCAGACTGGCTGTGTTACTAGGTATCAGTTCAGACTGGCTGTGTTACTAGGTATCAGTTCAGACTGGCTGTGTTACTAGATATCAGTTCAGACAGGCTGTGTTACTAGGTATCAGTTCAGACTGGCTGTGTTACTAGGTATCAGTTCAGACTGGCTGTGTTACTAGATATCAGTTCAGACTGGCTGTGTTACTAGGTATCAGTTCAGACTGGCTGTGTTACTAGGTATCAGTTCAGACTGGCTGTGTTACTAGGTATCAGTTCAGACTGGCTGTGTTACTAGGTATCAGTTCAGACTGGCTGTGTTACTAGGTATCAGTTCAGACTGGCTGTGTTACTAGGTATCAGTTCAGACTGGCTGTGTTACTAGGTATCAGTTCAGACTGGCTGTGTTACTAGGTATCAGTTCAGACTGGCTGTGTTACTAGGTATCAGTTCAGACTGGCTGTGTTACTAGGTATCAGTTCAGACTGGCTGTGTTACTAGGTATCAGTTCAGACTGGCTGTGTTACTAGGTATCAGTTCAGACTGGCTGTGTTACTAGGTATCAGTTCAGACTGGCTGTGTTACTAGGTATCAGTTCAGACTGGCTGTGTTACTAGGTATCAGTTCAGACTGGCTGTGTTACTAGGTATCAGTTCAGACTGGCTGTGTTACTAGGTATCAGGTCATTAAACTCTGGCTTTGTTTTTGGTCGCTCCCTCCAATGACAAAACAAAGCCTGAATTAGTGGCAGTCCTTTGTATGGCAAGCTGTCCATAGCCTCCCGCTGCACTGTGTGTTTCCACCGTAGAGCAGGCAGATCCACCGTCCCTCACAAACACACACACAAACACCCACACACACAACTACACCCCCATACACAGCCACATTGTGCTGTTTTGGCTGACTCAGCATGCCTCTGACACTGCAGCCGTCTGTTCCTCGGAGCTTAGCACCCTGATACCTGAGGGGCACACTATAGCACCCTCGCCAAGTACACACACCAGGGGAGGGGTAATAGCAGTACAGCGATGTCAGTAAACAGGTTTTCAACAGCCTCTAAAGCTCCTTATTTACGCTGGCTGGGAGAGAGAGGCATGGCTCACTCTATTAAAAGCAGCAGACTCATTGAGAGTGTGTAAGGCACAGACACAGAGGGCGGAGGTGTCCTTGAGGTGTGTCTGTGCGGGTGTGTGTGTGCACTTGTGTGTGTGCACTTGTGTGTGTTTGTGCACTTTTGTTTGTGTGTGTGTGTGGCTTGGAGTGTGTCCCTTGGAAGTTCCCTGCTGCAGGAGCCTGCTACACAGGAACAGAAGGTGACTCCATGCCCCCCTGCTCCCCAACCCCCAACTAATGTCCTTTAGAAAATAGAAAATCTTTCAAGCAAATGGAAAGAGGTTCAACTTCATCAAAGGTTTTGCATTCACCAGCCTTCTCATGAAGGACGATGATACAGAACATTTTCACAAAATGGCCCATTTCCTGCCTTGCCCCAGTCTCCCCTCCTACTACAGCTAATCCTAGCTTCAGTCCTCCTCAATGTTGTTTGCCAGTCAGTGCACTCATATGGTATCATGTTACCACGATTTCATTCTCTGGTGAACCCTCTTTTAATTCGCAAACACCATGCAAATAGCAAATACAGGCCTGTTTAAACACCATGCAAATACAGGCCTGTTTAAACACCATGCAAATACAGGCCTGTTTAAACCACATGCAAATACAGGCCTGTTTAAACCCCATGCAAATACAGGCCTGTTTAAACCACATGCAAATACAGGCCTGTTTAAACTCCATGCAGATACAGGCCTGTTTAAACCACATGCAAATACAGGCCTGTTTAAACACCAGCCTGTATAAAGAGGGCCACAGTCCTCACATGCTGGACTGTGGACACGACACAAAGCATTTTACTTTCCCTTGTAGACAGACATTACATTTCAATGTTGTGTTTTCATTGGATATAGTTCTAGTATTGTAGGCTATACGTTTTCTTCAGTAAGTCCCCCTGAAGCTCTTCTCTAGGCTCATCAGTTTCACATTTCAAGTTTAATTAGTTGTATGTATGTGACACATGGTATACACCGTCCCAAAAAAATGTGCAGTTTCCTTCTAGACAATGCTACAACAATAAGAATGAATAAAAGGTAAGAATACAAACTTAACGTAAATGGCTCAGTAGAATATATATTATTTTTTGCATAATACAGGAAGGCACAATTTCTAGTCCAATATTTACACATGTATTGGGGAATGAGGCATTGGGGGTCAAGTGTTTAAATTGTGCAGTATTTAGCGATCATAATAATAGTTGTGTGTGTGCGTGCTAAGGTGGGTGCTAAGGTGCGGAGAATCAGAGCAGGTGGTCAGTCCAGTTCAAGTGTTCAGCAGTCTGATGGCTTGTAGATAGAAGCTGTCTCTGAGCCTGTTGGCATCAGACCTCATGCTCCGATCCCGTCTGCCAGACGGTCAGGGAGAGAACTGCTCGTGGCTGGGGTGTGGGGGGTCATTGATGATGCTGCAGGCCTTCCTCAGGCACCGTTTCAAGTAGATGTCATGGATGGGTGGGAGCACGGTCCCAGTGATGTACTGGGCCGTCTTCTCCCTCTGGAGGGCCTTGCGGTAGTCCATGTCAAGTCCTTGGTGATGTGGACGCCAAGGAACTTAAAACTGCCGACTCTCTCTGCTGTAGTCCCGTTGATGTGGATCATCAGGATTTGGCCATTTGAGAATTGATGTGACAAAGTAGCTGCGGGCTCCACTACAAACAGACACAGATGGCACCCTATTCCCTATAGGGCCCATAGGGCTCTGGTCAAAAGTAGTGCACTATGTAGGGAATGCCATTTGGGACGGAGACACAGACATATTCCTGGTTGGTCTCCAACGTCTCTGTTTGGATGGGTCTGAGTCTATAGAGCCAAAGACTGTAGGAAGAGAAGCTGGCGAGGACGCCAAGACGGATTGTTATTTGTGCCCAGAGAGGCTTGATATGCATACATGTAGGTAACTGCCAAACAACGGAAACGCCAACGTGAAGTATCTTAAAGAGCATTGGGCCACCAGAACAGCTTCAATGTGCCTTGTCATAGATTGTGTCTGAAACTCTATTGGAGGGATGAGACACCATTCTTCCACGATAAATTCTGTGGATGGTTTTGTTGATGGTGGTGGAAAACAAGGTCTCTGTCAGCACAACAGAATCTCCCATAAGTATTCAATTAGGCTGAGATCCGGTGACTGAGATATACACACACACACATGCACACACACACACACACACATACAGTACATACACACACCCTTTTGACCCCTCTTTCAAAGTCACTGAGATATCTTCTTCTAGCCATGGTAGCCAAAATAATGGGCATCTGGACATTTTTATACATGACCCTAAGCATGATGGGATGTTAATTGCTTAATTAACTCAGGAACCACACCTGTGTTGAAGCACCTGCTTTCAATATACTTTGTTTCTCTCATTTACTTGTTTCTACAGTTACCTGTAGCTACTGTAGTAGAGAGAGAGGATGGTGTATTTTTATCAGTGGCCAGACAGAACACTAAAGCGCCCAGTTGAACGGCATTACGATGCCCCTGGGCTCTACGTGCAGATTAATACCACTAATGGTCTGCCCAGAGATTTGAGAGGAGGTGACAGCCACAATTTCCCTCTGCTCTTTTACCCTGATGGACAGTTACTGAGATAAACACATTGGGATGGATCTTAGACCATTCCTCCATACAGAGTCCTTCCAGATCATTGATAGCCTTCGTCTGGGCTTATGGACTGCCCTCTTCAATTCAAACCACAGGTTTTTTAATGGGTTTCAAGTCTGGAGACTGAGATGGCCATTGTAAAATGATGAATTTGTGGCCAATTAACCTTTTCTTTGTGGATTTTGATCTGTGCTTGGGGTTATTGTCTTGCTGGAAGATCCACTTGTGCCCAAGTTTCAGCCTCCTGGCAGAGGCAACCAGGTTTTGGGGAAACATTTCCTGGTACTGGTTAAAGTTCATGATGCCGTTGACCTTAACAAGAGCTCCAGGACCAGTGGAAGCAAAATAGCCCCATAACATCAACATTACTAGTTGACATTATGTATGGGGTTCTTTTCTGCTTATGCATTCTCATTTCGACGTAAAACCCACCACCGGTGTGCGTGGCCAAAGAGCTCTATTTTCATGTCATCTGATCAATGCACCGGTTCCAATCCAATCGCCAATGTCATTTAGCAAAATCCAGGCATGTACATTTGTTGGAATTGTATTAGTATAAAATAATATAATTTCCCAAAAATTTTTTGCATACAATATAGCTCAGTATTTGAATTATTTATTTTAAACAGTCATTTTTGCTCATTTTTATCAAAGATGTCAAAAATGTCGGACCCCACTGTATATCAAGAGTCCCTTACTGCTGTGCCACAGTACCTGAGTCACGAGGCAAGGTGTGCTTGCCAGACAATATGTACCTTTGATGCAATGACCAGTGTGCACCTTTAACTGTCAACATAGAGTAGCATGAGATGTGTTATTGTGCTCTGGCTTTATGGCACTGCTCCATGACTGCACTTTGAACTTCAACCTGAGCCTGCCAAGAATGAGGAAATAAACCAATAAATTCTAGATTATGTGTAGAATACGTTGATAGCAGCACAATCACATGTGCTTGTTTGAACACTTGATCCTTCTTGTTGATGTTTTGTTTTCATGTCCTTGAACTTCTGAGTTGTCTTTGGGGTGTGTTCATTAGTGCAAACAGTATCGAAACGGAAAACGTTTTGCCACAAAACAATTGTGTTTCTTAATGGACAAGTTCAATTTAGCCTGTCCTCGTTTCGGCCCTCTTGCCTCTGTTTTCAAGTGAATACACCCCATATGAGTCTGGGTCTGTTGATGCAGGCCCAATCTCTATTGATACTACACTACCCACAA
The DNA here is from genome assembly GCF_045679555.1 of Salvelinus alpinus. Lineage (NCBI taxonomy): Eukaryota > Metazoa > Chordata > Actinopteri > Salmoniformes > Salmonidae > Salvelinus > Salvelinus alpinus. The sequence continues at coordinate 91,348,474 of NC_092090.1, forward strand.
TTCCTCCTGCTACTGTAATTACTGTATATACCACAGCAATGACAGGATTCGGGGTGCAATCACTGGGCCTAGACAGGCTGTCACCAGCCATGGGAGGGGTCATCCAAACAGCAGACCACCTTTTAATCCCAAATTACAGCCCATGGTTACATACTCTGTTAACTAAGGGTATGGATGGATCAAATCTGTCCTCCCACCACTTCCCCTTGTACTGAGGCAGCAAACAGTTGGCCTCAACTTCCAGCTCACCTTATGTTTATGATATATTTTAATTAGGGCACTGTCAGACTTTCCAAGAGTATGAGGAACATTTACAACCATCTCTAGTGTTGATAATATGTTATGAAGTACAATGTTCAGTATCTTTTTATTATCTAATGTGGATTGCCTCCTTTCTTATCATTGCACGCTTAACAACACTTAACAACCTTGCTATTGGATTGCATGGGCAGAAGCTGCACAATGTTATCATTATATAATGTCATCTCAATGCTTCACACAGAATGGCTATGACTGACAGTTTGATTGCATAGGCTGATAAAAACAATAATACCATGGTGATGGTTGTGTTCCAAACCGATTGACCTTAGCAAAGGTCAGTGTTTATACATTACCAGTATATACTGCCAAACTCACTTCTTCCTGTTTTTTAAACAGTTATTTTTAGTCGATTCAAAGTGTTCTTTACTCACCAGAAGGATATTTTCCCACTAATGTTCTTCTCTGTATTTATTATCTCATTATTATACAGTACATGTTAGGAAGCCCCTGCTGATTATTTAAGAGAGAAGAGCCAACCAACAGTAGGTTAGATGTGCCTTCTAGAAGCCCACAGGGGGACTTGTGGGTCTGCCATGTAGATGTGATGACACGTTCCATTTCCCTCCTGGCTGACTCTTCCATGTTAACACAGCAGGCCTGTAGCCAGATCCTACTGGACTGCCCAGCCACAGGACTCACACAGGAAGGCTTGGGAGAGAGTTTTGCAAGACCATATACAGTGGGGCAAAAAAGTATTTAGTCAGCCACCAATTGTGCAAGTTCTCCCACTTAAAAAGATGAGAGATGCCTGTAATTTTCATCATAGGTACACTTCAACTATGACAGACAAAATGAGGGAAGAAATCCAGAAAATCACATTGTAGGATTTTTTATGAATTTATTTGCAAATTATGGTGGAAAATAAGTATTTGGTCACCTACAAACAAGCAAGATTTCTGGCTCTCACAGACCTGTAACTTCTTCTTTAAGAGGCTCCTCTGTCCTCCACTCGTTACCTGTATTAATGGCACCTGTTTGAACTTGTTATCAGTATAAAAGACACCTGTCCACAACCTCAAACAGTCTCACTCCAAACTCCACTATGGCCAAGACCAAAGAGCTGTCAAAGGACACCAGAAACAAAATTGTAGACCTGCACCAGGCTGGGAAGACTGAATCTGCAATAGGTAAGCAGCTTGGTTTGAAGAAATCAACTGTGGGAGCAATTATTAGGAAATGGAAGACATACAAGACCACTGATAATTTCCCTCGATCTGGGGCTCCACGCAAGATCTCACCCCGTGGGGTCAAAATGATCACAAGAACGGTGAGCAAAAATCCCAGAACCACACGGGGGGACCTAGTGAATGACCTGCAGAGAGCTAGGACCAAAGTAACAAAGCCTACCATCAGTAACACACTACGCCGCCAGGGACTCAAATCCTGCAGTGCCAGACGTGTCCCCCTGCTTAAGCCAGTACATGTCCAGGCCAGTCTGAAGTTTGCTAGAGAGCATTTGGATGATCCAGAAGAAGATTGGGAGAATGTCATATGGTCAGATGAAACCAAAATATAACTTTTTTGGTAAAAACTCAACTCGTCGTGTTTGGAGGACAAAGAATGCTGAGTTGCATCCAAAGAACACATTTTACATTTACATTTAAGTCATTTAGCAGACGCTCTTATCCAGAGCGACTTACAAATTGGGATTGGGAACACCATACCTACTGTGAAGCATGGGGGTGGAAACATCATGCTTTGGGGCTGTTTTTCTGCAAAGGGACCAGGACGAATGATCCGTGTAAAGGAAAGAATGAATGGGGCCATGTATCGTGAGATTTTGAGTGAAAACCTCCTTAAATCACCAAGGGCATTGAAGATGAAACGTGGCTGGGTCTTTCAGCAATGATCACAAACACACCGCCCGGGCAATGGAGGAGTGGCTTCGCAAGAAGCATTTCAAGGTCCTGGAGTGGCCTAGCCAGTCTCCAGATCTCAACCCCATAGAAAATCTTTGGAGGGAGTTGAAAGTCCGTGTTGCCCAGCAACAGCCCCAAAACATCACTGCTCTAGAGGAGATCTGCATGGAGGAATGGGCCAAAATACCAGCAACAGTGTGTGAAAACCTTGTGAAGACTTACAGAAAACGTTTGACCTCTGTCATTGCCAACAAAGGGTATATAACAAAGTATTGAGAAACTTTAGTTATTGACCAAACACTTATTTTCCACCATAATTTGCAAATAAATTCATTAAAAATCCTACAATGTGATTTTCTGGATTTTTTTTCTCATTTTGTCTGTCATAGTTGAAGTGTACCTATGATGAAAATTACAGGCCTCTCTCATCTTTTTAAGTGGGAGAACTTGCACAATTGGTGGCTGACTAAATACTTTTTTGCCCCACTGTACACACAACCATACATGAACGCACACACAACCACGCACATAACCACGCACACACAAACGATCAATTCATAACCACCGTATTACTCAAAGGGTAGGTGTGTTGCGTTGTGACAGCTGGTGACCCCTCTGTGACCCGTACTCCACACAGTTTGTCTTCTCACACTGAGAAGCCTGTCACTCCAAATATACAGGGGTGCTTTTTCTCTTCTGATCTTGCCCAGGAAAGGGATCCCTCCCTATTTTCCTCTGGAGACTGTTTAACACAATCCTTTTGGATAGAAGTGGGCACTTTGTGTTGGTATCACTCTATTCCATAACATAATTTGTGCATTCCAGGGAGAGAGAGTGAGAGGGAGAGACGGAGAGAGTGAGAGGGAGAGACGGAGAGAGTGAGAGGGAGAGACGGAGCGAGTGAGAGGGAGAGACGGAGCGAGTGAGAGGGAGAGACGGAGCGAGTGAGAGGGAGAGAGTGAGAGGGAGAGACTGAGAGAGTGAGAGGGAGAGACGGAGAGAGTGAGAGGGAGAGACGGGGAGAGTGAGAGGGAGAGACGGAGAGAGTGAGAGGGAGAGACAGAGAGAGTGAGAGGGAGAGACGGGGAGAGTGAGAGGGAGAGACGGGGAGAGTGAGAGGGAGAGAGTGAGAGGGAGAGACGGAGAGAGTGAAAGGGAGAGACGGAGAGAGGGAAGGCTCTGGATAAGCGCGGCTGCTAAATGACTAAAATGTAAGCATGAAGGAAGTGTGAGTTTAAGAGGGGGGAGATCAGAAGAGAGTAGAAAGACATCAACGCAGTGATAGACTGTTCTCCACTGTGTTATGTTGTGCCGTGCTGCTCCGCTAATCTGAGTCTTCCATTCGCCACTTTCTCCGTGCTCCTCCTCATCACCTCTCCATATCACAAAGCTCTGTGACACATCACACACAACTCCACCCCGGCTAGCTAACACACCGCCTCCATTATGGTAATGGGGCTTTATTAGCCTGGGCCTGGCTAGCTAACACACCGCCTCCATTATGGTAATGGGGCTTTATTAGCCTGGGCATGGCTAGCTAACACAGCCTCCATAATGGTAACGGGGCTTTATTAGCCTGGGCCTGGCTAGCTAACACAGCCTTCATAATGGTAACGGGACTTTATTAGCCTGGGCCTGGCTAGCTAACACAGCCTCCATAATGGTAATGGGACTTTACTAACCTGGGCCTGGCTAGCTAACACACAGCCTCTATAATGGTAATGGGACTTTACTAACCTGGGCATGGCTAGCTAACACAGCCTTCATAATAGTAATGGGACTTTACTAACCTGAGCATGGATAGCTAACACAGCCTCCATAATGGTAATGGGACTTTACTAACCTGGGCCTGGCTAGCTAACACACAGCCTCTATAATGTTAATGGGACTTTACTAACCTGGGCATGGCTAGCTAACACACAGCCTCTATAATGGTAATGGGACTTTACTAACCTGGGCATGGCTAGCTAACACACAGCCTCTATAATGGTAATGGGACTTTACTAACCTGGGCATGGCTAGCTAACACACAGCCTCTATAATGGTAATGGAACTTTACTAACCTGAGCATGGATAGCTAACACAGCCTCCATAATGGTAATGGGACTTTACTAACCTGGGCCTGGCTAGCTAACACACAGCCTCTATATTGGTAATGGGACTTTACTAACCTGGGCATGGCTAGCTAACACAGGCTTCATAATGGTTATGGGACTTTACTAACCTGAGCATGGATAGCTAGCACACAGCCTCTGTGTTCTCAACAAGTGTTCTCAACAAGCTAGGACAGCCGCTAAAGGATACCTGTAAATGTCAGATCTCTCTTTCTCTTTTCCTCTCTGTGTGTTCCTGGGTCAGTGTGATTCTGGGTCAGTTCAGCATTTTCCTCACTAATGGTTCAGGTTAGGATCTAGCTGATCCTAGATCTGTACTTAGAGGAAACTTCAACCAATGGTGTAGGGGAGCAGGTTTAGAAAGCTGTATGCCTCAGCTGAGAGTGGTTCAAGGCCAGTGCACATGGTTTAGGAGACACACTCCCTCTCTCTGACCTCCTCGAGCATGCTGAAATCAATGCTTTTAGTTTCACTGTAGATCTGCTTCAAATCTCTAGCGAACCCCTGAGACTAACGCACATACACACACATCGTTCTCGGCGCGCCTTCCTTTTTCCCCCCACATTCGGACTGAAGACTTTCAAATCGCTTTGAGCCCCTGTACCAGCTGTCTTCTGCCGGGGGCTTGGGTGTTCCCTCCATGGCTGTGGATGCTCTTCCAGCTACCTCTCCCTGTCCTAGTCAATCAACTGCCTGTGCACAGCCTGGACCACCGCTGCCCCCTCCGCTGGGCCGTAATCTCTGGATCAGCTCTGTCCCTTTGGCTGCTGTGGCCTGCACGCAGCTGGTGTCTCTGCAGCCCTCAGGTGAGTTTTGTGGCTCTGGCAGAGGCCAGATCATTCCGGCAACTGTGATAGGGGTTCGATGGTGAGGCATATATCTGTACCTGTGGCAAAGGCTGTGTTTTCCTGGGGCAAAAGTTCAGTATATCACCAGGTTGCTTCCCGAGGCTATGAGTCAGTCACCGGGGGGTGATACTGTCATTGTTCATGTGGGGTCTCCACTTGACACCAACAAATGCCCCATAATATTTGGCCCTCTGCCCTCCCTAAATCGTGGCATGTAACAGTTCAGCAGACTTTTAGCTTTCCATAACTGGCTACGAGACTAGTGCAGCTCTGTGGGTGTAACATTTATTGACAATTTTGTTACCTTCTGGAAACAAAGCTCTGGAAACAAAGCTCATATTATAAGGAGGATGGTATGCGCCCAAATAATTTGACAGAATTATAAGGCTGCGTTGAGACAATGACTTATCAATGACCCAAGTCCAGCTCATTTAATCCCTACCATTGTGTCGCTGAGTTCTCATAATGCTTCAGCAAATAAACATTATCTTAGGGGCGCTGGTAGACACCATGTAAGTAACCTAAAGTGTATCTCTCTTACTGCCCTGAATACCTCTGTTGATCCTACAGCTATTGTACATTTACATTTAAGTCATTTAGCAGACACTCTTATCCAGAGCGACTTACAAATTGGAAAGATCATACATATTCATCCTGGTCCCCCCGTGGGGAATGAACCCACAACCCTGGCGTTGCAAGCGCCATGCTCTACCAACTGAGCCACACAGGACCACTACTGTATGCAGTAATCATGTGCCTATGAACCAGAGTAATACTGTTAGCACTGAGGTGGTGTGCCCTAGTAGGAAGTCCACTGTGTGAAACTCACCCTGGAAATATACAAATATTTATTTTTATTTCACCTTTATTTAACCAGGTAGGCCAGTTGAGAACAAGTTCTCATTTACAACTGCCACCTGGCCAAGATAAAGCAAAGCAGTGCGACAAAAACAATAACACAAAGTTACACATGGGATAAACAAACGTACAGTCAATAACACAATAGAAAAATCTGTATACAGTGTGTGCAAATGAAGTAAGGAGGTAAGGCAATAAATAGGCCATAGTGGCGAAGTAATTACAATTTAGCAATTAACACTGGAGTGATAGATGTGCAGATGAGGATGTGCAAGTAGAAATACTGGTGTGCAAAAGAGCAGAACAACAAATATGGGGATGAGGTAGGTAGTTGGTTGGATATGGGATATTTACAGATGGGCTATGTACAGCTGCAGTGATCGGTAAGCTGCTCTGACAGCTGATGCATAAAGTTAGTGAGGGAGGGAGATAACGAGGCATGAGGTCAATATCCTTCCAGGATACCCGGGCCAGGTCGATTAGAAAGGCCTGCTTGTAGAAGTGTTTCAGGGAGCGTTTGACAGTGATGAGGGGTGATCGTTTGACCGACGACCCATGACAGACGCAGCCAATGAGGCAGTGATCGCTTAGATCCTGGTTGAAAACAGCAGAGGTGTATTTAGAGGGCAAGTTGGGCAGGATGATATCTATGAGGGTGCCCATGTTTACAGATTTAGGGTTGTACCTGGTAGGTTCCTTGATTATTTGTGTGAGATTGAGGGCATCTAGCTTAGATTGTAGGACGGCCGGGGTGTTAAGCATGTCCCAGTTTAGGTCACCTAACAGTACGAACTTTGACGATAGAATGGGGGCAATCAATTCACATATGGTGTCCAGGGCACAGCTGGGAGCTGAGGGGGGTCTATAACAAGCGGCAGCAGTGAGGGACTTATTTCTGGAGAGATGGATTTTTAAAAGTAGAAGCTCGAACTGTTTGGGCATAGACCTGGATAGTATGACCGAACTCTGCAGGATATCTCTACAGTAGATTGCAACTCCGCCCCCTTTAGCAGTTCTATCTTGACATAAAATGTTTTAATTGGAGATGGAATGTCAGAATTTTTGGTGGCCTTCCTAAGCCAAGATTTAGACACGGCTAGGACATAAGGTTTGGCGGAGTGTGCTAAAGCTGTGAATAAAGCAAACTTAGGGAGGAGGCTTCTGATGTTAACATGCATGAATGAAATAACCAGAGCATGTCTACCTCTGCTAAGCTTCCCAGTAAAGCCAGAAAAACAATCAAGCATCCCAGAAGAGTGTTAAAAATAGCCCACATTAACATATGTAGTTTAAGAAACAAGGTTCATGAAATCAATAATTTGCTAGTAACAGATGACATTCATATTCTGACTATCTCTGAAACTCACTTAGATAATACCTTTGATGATACAGTGGTAGCAATACATGGTTATAAAATCTACAGAAAATACAGAAATGCCAAAGGTGAAGGTGTGCCTGATTATATTCAGAACCACATTCCGGTAAAGCTTAGAGAGGATCTCATGTTAAATACTGTTGAAGTGATATGGCTACAGGTTAATCTGCCTCACATGAAGCTCATTCTGGTGGGAAGCTGTTATAGACCACCAAGTGCTGACAGTCAGTATCTGGATAATATGTGAAAATGCTTGATAATGTATGTGATATCAATAGAGAGGTATACTTTCTGGATGATTTAAATATTTACTGGCTTTCATCAGGCTGCCCACTCAAGAGAAAGCTTCAAACTGTAACTAGTCCCTGCAACCTGACTCAGGTTAACAGCACAGGAATGAAATCATCAACATGTATTGATCATATCTTAACTAATGCTGCAGAAATGTGTTTGAAAGCAGTATCCAAATCCATCATATCTAGTGATCACAATATAGTAGCCATATCTAGGAAAACCAAAGTTCCAAAGGCTGGGCCTAATATTGTGTATAAGAAGTCATACAAAAAGTTTTGTAGTGATTCCTATGTTGTAGATGTGAAGAATATTTGTTGGTCCGTGGTGTGTAATGAGGAGCAACCAGACGCTGCACTTGACACATTTATGAAATTGCTTATCCCAGTTACTAATAAGCATGCACCCATTAAGAAAATGACTGAAAACTGTTAAATTCCTGTGGATTGATGAGGAATTGAAAATGTGTATGCTTGAGAGGGATGAGGCAAAAGAAATTTCAAATAGGTTCTGGCTGCACAAACGATTGGCAAACGTACTGTAAATTGAGAAATCGTGACTAAACTGAATAAAAAGAAGAAGAAACTGCACTATGAAATAAAGATAAATTACATAAAGAATGATAGTAAGAAGCTTTGGAGCACTTTAAATTACATTTTGGGAAAAAGGGCAAACTCAGCTCCATCATTCATTGAATCAGATGGCTCATTCATCACAAAACCCACTCTTATTGCCCACTACTCTAATTATTTTTGGATTGGCAAGATTAGCAAACTTAGGCATGACATGCCAGCAACAAACGCTGACACTACATATCCAAGTATATCTGACCAAATTATGAAAGACAAGCCTTGTAATTTTAAATTCTGTAAAGGAAGTGTGGAAGAGGTGAAAAAAGTATTATTGTCTATCAACAATGACAAGCCACCGGGGTCTGATAACAAATTACTGAGGATAATAGCAGACAATAGGCAAAACCCATTCTTCAAGGCAAAACTGCTCCAGCTCCTTTAAGTTGGATGGGTTCCGCTGGTGTACAGCGAATCTTTAAGTCATACCACAGATTCTCAATTGGATTGACGTCTGGGCTTTGACTAGGCCATTCCAAGACATTTAAATGTTTCCCCTTAAACCACTCGAGTGTTGCTTTAGCAGTATGCTTAGGGTTATTGTCCTGCTGGAAGGTGAACCTCCGTCCCAGTCTCAAATCCCTGGAAGACTGAAACAGGTTTCCCTCAAGAATTTCCCTGTATTTAACGCCATCCAACATGCATTCAATTCTGACCAGTTTCCCAGTCCCTGCCGATGAAAAACATCCCCACAGCATGATGCTGCCACCACCATGCTTCACTGTGGGGATGGTGTTTTTGTGGTGATGTGAGGTGTTGGGTTTGCGCCAGACGTTTTCCTTGATGGCCAAAAAGCTACATTTTAGTCTCATCTGACCAGAGTACCTTCTTCCTTATGTTTGGGGAGTCTCCCACATGCCGTTTGCCAAACATGTTTGCTTATTTTTTTCTGGACACTTCCATAAAGCTCAGCTCTGTGGAGTGTACGGCTTAAAGTGGTCCTATGGACAGATACTCCAATCTCCGCTGTGGAGCTTCAGGGTTATCTTTGGTCTCTTTGTTGCCTCTCTGATTACTGCCCTCCTTGCCTGGTCCATGAGTGTTGGTGGGCAGCCCTCTCTTGGCAGGTTTGTTGTGGTGCCATATTCTTTCCAGATTTTTACATTGTCAGCTCTGGGATTCGATCTTGCAACCTTCCGGTTACTAGTCCAACGCTCTGACCACTAGGCTACCTGCTGCCCCAAATCAGATCATGTGACACTTAGATTGCACAAAGGTGGACTTAATTAATTAAATAATGTGACTTCTGAAGGTAATTGGTTGCACCAGATCTTATTTAGGGGCTTCATAGGAAAGGGGGTGAATACATATACACGCACCACTTTTTTTTTAATTACATTTTTTGAAACAAGTTATTTTTTTCATTTCACTTCACCAATTTGGCTATTTTGTGGATGTCCATTATATGAAATCCAAATAAAAATCAATTTAAATTACAGGTTGTAATGCCACAAAATAGGAACAATACCAAGGGGGGTGAATACTTTTACAAGGCACTGTAGCTGCTGCCTTGGTGGCAGCTAATGGGTATCCATAATAAATACAAATACATTTACACACACACACACAGACTCTCACACACACTCAGGTGCAGGTCATTTGATAGACTCTAACTAAAATATTGCCTATCAACATGCTGCAGATTTTTTGGAGGCATGCTTCAATGCTATCCACCAAATGAATACGCCGCTGCCATTGATATTCAAACTCTTTTGTTCGGAGTGCATTTTGGAGGTTAGTCTCATTCAGTGCCTTTTTGGACCAGATGCAATTTGGACAAGAGTGGATACTTTCTGGGCCAAACTCAACAGCCCTGTCATTATGCAGTCGCTCTTTGTGCTCCCTGTGGCTAACACGCTAGGTATTAATGAGCACAGAGACAAAACACTCTCTCGCTCTCTCCATATCTTCCTCCCTCTCCCTTTCTACCTCTCTTCACCGCTTCCTCTTTCTCTCTATCTCCATCTCTTCCCCTCTCTCTCTCTCTTGCTGTATCGATGCACTGCACCTTTTAATGACTCAGCCCTCTCTTGGCTCCTGAATGTGAGTTCTTGTTTTGTTTGTCGCCCTAATTAATAGACTGCATAAGACGTGGAGGGTCAAAGAGGAGGATCAGGCCTGCTAATATAGAGGAGGATCAGGCCTGCTAATATAGTGGAGGTTCAGCCCTGCTAATATAGAGGAGGTTCAGCCCTGCTAATATAGAGGAGGTTCAGGCCTACTAATATAGAGGGGGTTTAGGCCTGCTAATATAGTGGAGGATCAGGCCTGCTAATATAGTACAGGTTCAGGCCTGCTAATATAGAGGAGGTTCAGGCCTGCTAATATAGAGGAGGTTCAGGTCTGCTAATATAGAGGGGGTTCAGGCCTGCTAATATAGTGGAGGTTCAGGCCTGCTAATATAGAGGAGGTTCAGGTCTGCTAATATAGAGGGGGTTCAGGCCTGCTAATATAGTGGAGGTTCAGGCCTGCTAATATAGAGGAGGTTCAGGCCTGCTAATATAGAGGAGGATCAGGCCTGCTAATATAGAGGAGGTTCAGGCCTGCTAATATAGAGGGGGTTCAGGCCTGCTAATATAGAGGAGGTTCAGGCCTGCTAATATAGAGGAGGTTCAGGCCTACTAATATAGAGGGGGATCAGGCCTGCTAATATAGAGGGGGTTCAGGCCTACTAATATAGAGGGGGTTCAGGCCTGCTAATATAGAGGAGGTTCAGGCCTGCTAATATAGAGGAGGTTCAGGCCTGCTAATATAGAGGAGGTTCAGGCTTGCTAATATAGTGGAGGATCAGGTCTGCTAATATAGAGGAGGATCAGGCCTGCTAATATAGAGGAGGTTCAGGCCTGCTAATATAGAAGAGGATCAGGCCTGCTAAAATAGTGGAGGATCAGGCCTGCTAATATAGAGGAGGTTCAGGCCTGCTAATATAGAGGAGGTTCAGGCCTGCTAATATAGAGGAGGATCAGGCCTGCTAATATAGTGGAGGATCAGGCCTGCTAATATAGAGGAGGTTCAGGCCTGCTAATATAGAAGAGGAAGGCCTGCTAAAATAGTGGAGGATCAGGCCTGCTAATATAGAGGAGGTTCAGGCCTGCTAATATAGAGGAGGATCAGGCCTGCTAAAATAGTGGAGGATCAGGCCTGCTAATATAGTGGAGGATCAGGCCTGCTAATATAGTGGAGGTTCAGGCCTGCTAATATAGTGGAGGTTCAGGTCTGCTAATATAGAGGAGGTTCAGGCCTGCTAATATAGTGGAGGATCAGGCCTGCTAATATAGTGGAGGATCAGGCCTGCTAATATAGAGGAGGTTCAGGCCTGCTAATATAGTGGAGGATCAGGCCTGCTAATATAGAGGAGGTTCAGGCATGCTAATATAGAGGGGGTTCAGGCCTGCTAATATAGAGGGGGTTCAGGCCTGCTAATATAGAGGAGGATCAGGCCTGCTAATATAGAGGAGGTTTAGGCCTGCTAATATAGAGGGGGTTCAGGCCTGCTAATATAGAGGAGGATCAGGCCTGCTAATATAGAGGAGGTTTAGGCCTGCTAATATAGAGGGGGTTCAGGCCTGCTAATATAGAGGGGGTTCAGGCCTGCTAATATAGAGGGGGTTCAGGCCTGCTAATATAGAGGGGGTTCAGGCCTACTAATATAGAGGGGGTTCAGGCCTGCTAATATAGAGGGGGTTCAGGCCTGCTAATATAGAGGAGGTTTAGGCCTGCTAATATAGAGGGGGTTCAGGCCTACCAATATAGAGGGGGTTCAGGCCTGCTAATATAGAGGGGGTTCAGGCCTGCTAATATAGAGGAGGATCAGGCCTGCTAATATAGTGGGGGTTCAGGCCTACTAATATAGAGGAGGATCAGGCCTGCTAATATAGTGGAGGATCAGGCCTGCTAATATAGTGGAGGTTTAGGCCTGCTAATATAGAGGGGGTTCAGGCCTGCTAATATAGAGGGGGTTCAGGCCTGCTAATATAGAGGGCGTTCAGGCCTGCTAATATAGTGGAGGATCAGGTCTGCTAATATAGAGGAGGATCAGGCCTGCTAATATAGAGGAGGATCAGGCCTGCTAATATAGAGGAGGTTCAGGTCTGCTAATATAGAGGGGGTTCAGGCCTGCTAATATAGAGGGGGTTCAGGCCTACTAATATAGAGGGGGTTCAGGCCTACTAATATAGAGGGGGTTCAGGCCGGCTAATATAGAGGGGGTTCAGGCCTACTAATATAGAGGGGGATCAGGCCTGCTAATATAGAGGGGGTTCAGGCCTACTAATATAGAGGGGGTTCAGGCCTACTAATATAGTGGAGGATCAGGCCTGCTCTGAGAAGGGTTCTATTCCAGTGCTCAGCCATAGCCATGGTTCTCCTGTCCGTCTGTCTTTCTAAAGAAGTCAGGGCCCGAGTCTGACAGGGTTAGAGATATGGGTACGATGTGCCATATCCTGTCCAGTATATCATATCCCTGGTATAGCATCTCCCTGGTATAGCATCTACCTGGTATAGCATCTCCCTGGTATAGCATCTACCTGGTATAGCATCTCCCTGGTATATCATTACCCTGGTATAGCATCTCCCTGGTATAGCATCTCCCTGGTATATCATTACCCTGGTATAGCATCACCCTGGTATATTATCTACCTGGTATATCATTACCCTGGTATAGCATCTCCCTGGTATAGCATCACCCTGGTATATTATCTACCTGGTATATCATTACCCTGGTATAGCATCTCCCTGGTATAGCATCACCCTGGTATAGCATCTCCCTGGTATAGCATCATCCTGGTATATCATTACCCTGGTATAGCATCTCCCTGGTATAGCATCACCCTGGTATATTATCTACCTGGTATATCATTAACCTGGTATAGCATCACCCTGGTATATTATCTACCTGGTATAGCATCACCCTGGTATATTATCTACCTGGTATATCATTAACCTGGTATAGCATCACCCTGGTATATTATCTACCTGGTATAGCATCACCCTGGTATATTATCTACCTGGTATAGCATCTCCCTGGTATGGCATCACCCTGGTATATTATCTACCTGGTATATCATTACCCTGGTATAGCATCTCCCTGGTATGGCATCACCCTGGTATATTATCTACCTGGTATATCATTACCCTGGTATAGCATCTCCCTGGTATAGCATCTCCCTGGTATATCATTACCCTGATATAGCATCTCCCTGGTATATACTTACCCTGGTATATCATTACCCTGGTATAGCATCTCCCTGGTATAGCATCTCCCTGGTATATCATTACCCTGGTATAGCATCTCCCTGGTATAGCATCTCCCTGGTATATCATTACCCTGGTATAGCATCTCCCTGGTATATCATTACCCTGGTATATCATTACCCTGGTATAGCATCTCCCTGGTATATCATTACCCTGGTATAGCATCTCCCTGGTATAGCATCTACCTGGTATATCATTACCCTGGTGTAGCATCTCCCTGGTATATCATTACCCTGGTATAGCATCTCCCTCGTATATCATTACCCTGGTATATCATTACCCCGGTATAGCATCTACCTGGTATATTATCTACCTGGTATATCATTACCCTGGTATAGCATCTCCCTGGTATATTATCTACCTGGTATATCATTACCCTGGTATAGCATCTCCCTGGTATAGCATCTCCCTGGTATATCATTACCCTGGTATAGCATCTCCCTCGTATATCATTACCCTGGTATATCATTACCCTGGTATAGCATCTCCCTGGTATATCATTACCCTGGTATAGCATCTCCCTGGTATAGCATCTCCCTCGTATATCATTACCCTGGTATAGCATTACCCTGGTATAGCATCTCCCTGGTATATAATTACCCTGGTATATCATTACCCTGGTATAGCATCTCCCTGGTATAGCATCTCCCTCGTATATCATTACCCTGGTATAGGATCTCCCTGGTATAGCATCTTCCTGGTCAAGCATCACCCTGGTATATAATCTACCTGGTTTGTCTCTGTCCCCTATCTGTTTTGGTCGGTTCTGTCCTTATAAAAAGTGGGTTACCAGGACCACTCACTTTCAGGTCCTACCAGCATGTGTAGGGACTACTTACAGCCCAGTCTTAGCTGAGCACTTGGCACAGCGTCCAGTCAGTGCGTGTGTGCGTTCGTGGGTGTAGGAGTGTGTTCGTGCGTGGAGACAGGTTTACTGTATGAGGCAGCCCTGTGCCAGGATCTGTGACCTACAGTAAAGCCTCCAGATTAAGAGTGGCTTCATTTAACCAGCCCTAAGGGCCTGGTCTCAGCCCGCTGCCCCGGGCCCAGCTCACTACAATATACTGGGCCACAGCCAGGCCTGGACAGAGAGCAGATATCATTTAGAACACTGAACTTTTGGGAAAAACTCCCAATTTCTGATTGTCATAGGTTAAAAATAATGTATTCATTCTAAGAATGTCATTATATGGGTGTGTGTTAACTGTGTATTAGAGTAACTCTGCGCTGTTGTGTGTGTTTCAGAGGTGCCCATGGTGCTGTACCTGTTTGCCCTGGTGTCCCTGGTGTTGCTGTGGGCAGGACTACACATGGGCTACAGATACCTGTGGATGCTCATCCTCTATGTCATCTTCAACCTCCTGCTGGTAAGATATCATCATTGTGTGTGTCTTATTGACTCTCTATTTCTGTCAAAACTTAAGGAAAATCTTTCTTAGTTTTGTAAATGTTACAACAGCACTCCAGCAACTTCCTAGATACTTGAGATGCCAGATATGTAGACATTGGCGTAATAACTCTCCTCAGGTTCAGTAACTCGCCTCAGGTTTGTTTTTGCCAGTGTGTGTGAGTTCAGAATAGCCTCTCTCCTTCTCAAAGCTCTTAGCTCTCTGGAGGCACACCTGTACTAAGTATTGATCCCTTAAAGGGACACACACACACACACACACACACGAGGGGCCCAACAGTGCAGTGGCTTAAAGGGATATTTTGGCAATGAGGCCCTTTATCTACTTCCCCAGAATCAGATGGACTCATGGATACCATTTTTATGTCTTTGCTTGCGGTTTGAAGGAAGTTGCTAACCATCGCTAGCACAATTGCTAACTAGCATTAGCACAATGCCTAGAAGTCTAGCTAACAGATACCCATAGACTTCCAGTCATTATGATAACGCTAGTTAGCATTGGCTAGTGAAACTACCTCTAACATTCTTGATACTGGACACAGAGACATAAAAATGGTGTCCACTAGTACATCTGACTCTGGGGAAGTAGATAAAGGGCATTTTAAGTATCATTTTAAGCCACTGCACTGTTGGGGCCCTCGTGTGTGTGTGTGTGTGTGTGTGTGTGTGTGTGTGTGTGTGTGTGTGTGTGTGTGTGTGTGTGTGTGTGTGTGTGTGTGTGTGTGTGTGTGTGTGTGTGTGTGTGTGTGTGTGTGTGTGTGTGTATGCGCGCGTGCGTGCGTGTTGGTCAATTGATGTGTGTGGGCGTGTGCCTGCGTGCCTTGATGTGTGTGCTTGCATAAGTGTGTGTGTGTGTGATGAAGGGTGTTCAAGTTGCCTTTGAAGCCAACCTTTTGATGTCTGGCCCTGCCAGTGTGAGCTCTATTTGAGTGAAGATAGCATGAGGACTATCGTAGATACCGTATCTCCAGAGAGTGGAGGCCAGACCGCTCTCTCAGTACTCTTAGTACAGAGTGGGAATGCATATCAGAGAGGGTGAGACTGAGAGAGGAGACGGGGCCATTTGTAAGATGGAGAGAACTTAATCATCAGGTACTTCTGTACAGCATTGTATGATCTACAGCCACTAGTACTTAACATCTTGTTTAGTAACGGTTGCATAACTGACAATGTGCTGAAAGATGAAACTATTAATGCCTACTTCATTGTCTGTTGCTAGTTGAGGGTAGATTCCACACACACACACAGGGTGTATAATTTGAAATATATATTTTTTTACAACATTCGAACGATTGTTGCATTAGGTAGGCAGTGGACTGGACAGCGGCATAATTGTTATTTTAGACCAGTCCTTGTGAATGTCTCTGTTAGCTGTCAATTTTTCTCCCAGACGTCATTTGTCCATTAAGTGTGTCACACAGGTCTGTGGCTCTATGTAGATGATCCCCGGCTCAATAAACTGCAGACATCAAAATCAAATCAAATTCTATTAGTCACATGCGCCGAATACAACAGGTATAGACCGTTGATAGATAAGAATGAGAGATAAAAGTAAGAAGTAATTAAAGAGCAGCAGTAAAAATGTACAATATATACAGGGGGGTGCCGGTACAGAGTCAATGTGCGAGGGCACCGGTTAGTTGAGGTAGTATATACATATAGGTAGAGTTATTAAAGTGACTATGCATAGATAATAACAGAGAGTAGCAGCAGTGTAAAAGGGGGGGCAATGCAAATAGTCTGAGTAGCCATTTGACTAGATGTTCAGGACTCTTATGGCTTGGGGGTAGAGGCTGTTTAGAAGCCTCTTGGACCCAGACTTGGTGCTCCGGTACTGCTTGCCGTACGGTAGCAGAGAGGACAGTCTATGACTAATGTGGCTGGAGTCTTTGACAATTTTTAGGGCCTTCCTATGACACCGCCTGGTATAGAGGTCCTGGATGGCAGGAAGCTTGGCCCCAGTGATGTACTGGGCCGTTCGCACTACCGTCTGTAGTGCCTTGCGGTTGGAGGCCGAGCAGTTGCCATACCAGGCAGTGATGCAACCAGTCAGAATGCTCTCGATGGTGCAGCTGGGGGGGGGGGGTTTAGGATCTGAGGACCCATGCCAAATCTTTTCAGTCTCCTGAGGGGGAATAGGTTTTGTCGTGCCCGCTTCACGACTGTCATGGTGTGCTTGTACCATGTTAGTTTGTTGGTGATGTGGATTCCAAGGAACTTGAAGCTCTCAGCCTGCTCCACTGCAGCCCCGTCGATGAGAATGGGGGTGGTGCTCTGTCCTCTTTTTCCTGTAGTCCACAATCATCTCCTCTGTCTTGAACAAGTTAAGGGTCTTTGAGCTTTGAGGGCACTATGGTGTTGAACCCTGAGCTGTAGTCAATGATTAGCATTCTGACATAGGTGTTCCTTTTGTCCAGGTGGGAAAGGGCAGTGTGGAGTGCAATAGAGATTGCATCATCTGTGGATCTGTTGGGGCGGTATGCAAATTGGAGTGGGTCTAGGGTTTCTGGGATGATGGTGTTGATGTGAGCCATGACCAGCCTTTCAAAGCACTTCATGGCTACAGACGTGAGTGCTACGAGTCGGTAGTCATTTAGGCAGGTTACCTTAGTGTTCTTGCGCACAGGCACAATGGTGGTCTGCTTAAAACATGTTGGTATTACAGACTCGGACAGGGAGAGGTTGAACATCTCAGTGAAGACACTTGCCAGTTGGTCAGCGCATGCTCGCAGTACACGTCCTGGTAATCCGTCTGGCTCTGCGGCCTTGTGAATGTTGACCTGTCTAAAGGTCTTAATCACAGTGGCTGAGGAGAGCGTGATCACACAGTCTTCCGGTACAGCTGGTGCTCTCATGCATGTTTCATTGTTATTTGCCTCGAAGCAAGCATAAAAGTAGTTTAGCTCGTCTGGTAGGCTCGTGTCACTGGGCAGCTCTCAGCTGTACTTCCCTTTGTAGTCTGTAATGGTTTGCAAGCCCTGCCACATCCGACGAGCGTCAGAGCCGGTGTAGTACAACTCGATCTTAGTCCTGTATTGATGTGTCGCCCGTTTGATGATTTGTCGTTGGGCAAAGCGGGATTTCATCTGAGCTTCCGGGTTAGAGTCCCGCTCCTTGAAAGCAGCAGCTCTAGTCTTTAGCTCAGTGCGGATGCTGCCTGTAATCCATGGATTCTGTTTGGGGTATGTACGTACAGTCACTGTGGGGACGACGTCATCGATTCACTTATTGATGAAGCCAATGACAGATCTGGTGTACTCCTCAATGCCATTGGAGGAATTCCAGAACATATTCCAGTCTGTGCTAGCAAACAGTCCTGTAGCTTAGCATCTGCTTCATCTGACCACTTTATTATTGATCTAGTCACTGGTGCTTCCTGCTTTAGACATTATTATTATTTGTTTAACTAGGCAAGTCAGTTAAGAGCAAATTCTTATTTACAATGATGGCCTAGGAACAGTGGGTTAAGTGCCTTGTTCAGGGGCAGAACAACAGAGTTTTTCCTTGTCAGCTTGCGGATTCGATCTAGCAACCTTTTGGTTACTGGCCCAACGCTCTAACCACTAGGCTATCTGCCGCGGGTGAGATGTCACGATGACAATAACTGATGTGCTTAGAAACCCAAGCCAATCACAAACACCCAACTATGAAGTCATCTGATCAGATGTCCAGCCTGACCAACGGTATGACCTACTTCCTCCAATGTTATCCAGTTGATATCAAGACTTCATGGAGATCAATCGAGTGTCTTTGTCTAAGACATGACTTTGTTTCACAGCCTGTCATTTACGGCTTCCCTGCTACAATAAGCTCCAGTACAGGACAAATCCCCTGAAGATGTAGAGAGAGGCCAACTGAAAGGCCTTTGGTTCATCTTTTATGAATGCATCTCTCTGCTTTGACCCTCCCTAGCCCCCCCCCCCCCCCCACACACACACACACACACACACACACACACACACACACACACCACAACAAAGCAGTAGTTTCCAGGGAGTGTTCTCTGTAACTCAGGAATAATTTATCTGGAACAGACAGTTTCCTTTTCTACATGTAATGAGGTTCCAAAGCGAGCTGTGTTCAAGACCATCGATTAACTCTAAACAAATACATCTGACCTAGATGTTCCAGAGCGCTCCTACTGCTACTGCTAGTCTTACTCCTACTGCTACTCCTACTGCTACTCTTACTCCTACTACTCCTGCTCCTGCTACTCCTGCTACTGCTACTCCTACTGCTACTGCTACTCTTACTCCTACTGCTACTCTTACTCCTACTGCTACTCCTACTCCTACTCCTACTGCTACTCTTACTCCTACTACTCCTGCTCCT
This sequence comes from Salvelinus alpinus, assembly GCF_045679555.1. Classification (NCBI taxonomy): domain Eukaryota; kingdom Metazoa; phylum Chordata; class Actinopteri; order Salmoniformes; family Salmonidae; genus Salvelinus; species Salvelinus alpinus. The sequence continues at coordinate 91,367,762 of NC_092090.1, forward strand.
GCTACTCCTGCTACTGCTACTCCTACTGCTACTGCTACTCTTACTCCTACTGCTACTCTTACTCCTACTGCTACTCCTACTCCTACTCCTACTGCTACTCTTACTCCTACTACTCCTGCTCCTGCTACTGCTACTCCTGCTACTGCTACTCCTACTGCTACTCTTACTCCTACTACTCCTGCTACTCTTACTCCTACTACTCCTGCTACTCCTGCTACTGCTACTCTTACTCCTACTGCTACTCTTACTCCTACTGCTACTCCTACTCCTACTCCTACTGCTACTCTTACTCCTACTACTCCTGCTCCTGCTACTGCTACTCCTGCTACTGCTACTCCTACTGCTACTCTTACTCCTACTACTCCTGCTACTCTTACTCCTACTACTCCTGCTACTCCTGCTACTGCTACTCTTACTCCTACTGCTACTCTTACTGCTACTCCTACTCCTACTCCTACTGCTACTCTTAGTCCTACTGCTACTCCTACTCCTACTGCTACTCTTACTCCTACTCTTACTCCTACTGCTACTGCTACTGCTACTCCTATTCCTACTGCTACTCCTACTCCTACTGCTACTCCTGCTACTACTACTCATACTGCTACTCCTACTGCTACTACTACTCCTGCTACTCCTGCTACTACTACTACTACTGCTACTCCTACTACTACTACTACTGATAATGCTACGGCTACTCCTACTGCTATTCCTGATACTACTACTGCTACTCCTGCTACTACTACTGCTACTGCTATTCCTACTGCTACTCCTACTGCTACTCCTGCTACTACTACTGCTACTCCTACCGCTACTCCTACTGCTACTGCTACTCCTACTGCTACTGCTACTCTTACTCCTACTGCTACTGCTACTCTTACTCCTACTGCTACTCCTACTCCTACTGCTACTCTTAGTCCTACTGCTACTCCTACTCTTACTCCTACTGCTACTCCTACTGCTACTCCTATTCCTACTGCTACTCCTACTGCTACTCCTGCTACTACTACTCATACTGCTACTCCTACTGCTACTACTACTCCTGCTACTCCTGCTACTACTACTACTACTGCTACTCCTACTACTACTGATAATGCTACGGCTACTCCTACTGCTATTCCTGATACTACTACTGCTACTCCTGCTACTACTACTGCTACTGCTATTCCTACTGCTACTCCTACTGCTACTCCTGCTACTCCTACTGCTACTCCTACCGCTACTCCTACTGCTACTGCTACTCCTACTGCTACTGTTCTCTCTCCTAGCGATGCCAGCGTCCGGTGTCGTGGAAAATCATTTCAAATACAACGCTTATCAGAACTTGTAAATTCAAACATGCTCTTTATTACAACTGTACAGCCAACTGGCATGTCCCCGCGGAACACACCCCGCGGCCCACACACTCAGAAGTCCAGTCCTTTATATTTAAATCCACATAGTATTGTCCATCCCTTATGAAGTCATTCACCACCATCTGCTTTCAATTAGTTTATAATGGTGGCCGGACCCTCTATCCCAGTGTGTCAACAGACCCCATGCCCCTTCCCTTCACCACCAAATCAATGCACTCTTTGTTCTAGTCTCCCCTATCCCTAGTGTGTGCAATTGCCTTTAAGCGCCTCTCTGTCTGACATGTATGTTTGTAATAGAATGGTCAGACCATATGTCTAGTGTCCAATTGCCTTTAAGCGCCTCTCTGTCTGACATGTATGTTTGTAATAGAATGGTCAGACCATATGTCTAGTGTCCAATTGCCTTTAAGCGCCTCTCTGGTATGTGTGCCTCCAGTGGAATGTGCAGACCACAAGTCCAGTGTGTCCAACTGTTTCAAGTGCCCATGTGTCTGATCAGTCCGTCAGCACAATGGAGAAAACAAGAGGGCCAGAACGTCCCCTAGTATATCTCCATTACCACAGTCTCATGATCAACGTGAACATGTGGCTCGCTACTTTAATGTTCAGCTGTCTTATGTTACTACTACAATCCCCCCTCTGGGGCTATTAAGCCACATAAATGAGACAAATAAGACTTTGGGATAGTAAATGAAAAGACCTATGATAAACAAGAAAATACAAAAAATAAAAACAAAGTGAAGCATATAAACCAACTAGACCAAACATCTCCAATATTCATAAGAGTAAAAGATCCAATCAGAAACATTAAAGAAAACCTAACTAGACCAAACATTTCAACAATATCCTCCCTTGCAGACACCTACCAACCTTTGTGAAATGATTAAAGACATGGTCCATAGACACTTGTAACCGGAATACCCTCTGTTACCTAACATGTGTTTGTAAAATGAACCTAATTTTAGAAGGCAAAACTAATTGAAAGGAAAAGAAAATATATATATGTTCATCGATATATATCAAAAAATTCAAAGAAACATACAAAGAACACAAAGCATCAGGCAAAATAAAAATTCTAAAACCCCATTATCTAGGAGCACAGTCCTCATCCTTACAAATAAGACAATCTCCTCTTTAACACTTGGCACAGAAAAAAGGTTCTGGGTGATGGTTATGACCATCCTCATGAATTTTTGTACACCACTTGCAATAGTGACGCAAATGACACTTTTTGTGGACATGTATAAGTAAACATATATCTGAACTGGGTAATTGAACATATACATGGAAATCATCCTTACGAAAATCGTGACACGCATGACCAACCCCCCAATCACTTCATAGAGACAGTTAGGGTTACCAAAGGGGCAGTCAAGAGGTCCTCCAACCGCATTGCAAGGCTTTCCATACTTATTGGTATAATTGCCTGGGCTTCCCGGTACAAAATTAATCACCACAGGAGAGTCATCTCTCATTACAGACATCTGTTTAACTGTTGTCTGAACCACAATTAACTTTACCAGGGGTATAACACAACAAACTACAATACCCAGAGTCAATAACCCTCCTTCCAACACGATGGCCATCCTAGCAAACATGGCACCCCACTTTCCTAACGCTAGGACTAACCAATCCCATACAAGGGAGTCTAAACCAGTATTAGCCTTTACTTCTGCTCATAATCCTTTGAGTTTGTCCATAGCAATATTGGGAATAAAGGTGCAACAGTCATCCCCAAACATGACACAAACTCCACCCTTCTCCGCTAAGAGCCAATGGAGAGCCTGTCTATTTCGCCAAGTCATTTTACTGGTAGCCTGTACCTGTTCCCCCAACGCCGTTGGAGCCGAATCAGTATAGTTAATGAACATCTGTTGGTTATAATATATATAATTAATCCACTCTAAATTTTTATTTGATGTTATCCACAAAAACATAGATTCAAATCCTGATTTAACTTCATCTCTTGCCTTGAACTCTCGAGGTACACCTCTAGGCTGGCCAATTGCATCAAGGTATACCTCAGGGTCTTCCTCATACTTCCTTTTAACTCTAGAATTAACATAGTCATCGTGGGGTGATTTAATAATGGTAACCTGTTGAATTGCTCTTACTAAGACACAAAGACCAATCCATTCATTAGGCAATACATTCAACAATTTGTTTTTTCCACACATCCAGAAATTATCCGCAATACCTCTGTCTTGATTCTTTAGCATAGTGAGAGACGGTGCAACCTGAGTTATGTGACCACACAACCCTTTTCTATTCATAATCAACCCTTTATCATTACTTTTACGAACTCCCACATTCTCTAACACCCAAATAGTATCACTTCTACTGTGGTGTTTCCTACATCAATTCCTTCGGTGTGGTGTCTGTAAAAACATTCATATTTTCCTTCAATCACGGTACCTCTGTCTAATTGAGGTACAGTTAATTCAGTCCTAATGTTATAGGCATCACAATCATTGTCTCCCAACATGGTCTTATTCAACATAGTTTTACCCCTAGTGCTTACCCAGAGCAATCCTATATTCTATGTCACACAAGGGAATAGAATACTTTCTATTGGTACAATGGTCCTTTTTCCAACTTACACAGTTTTTAAATGATGACAGTTCAGAAACTATTAAAAGATCAGACAAATGTGATTTTCTACACAAAATACAATTGTCCATTCTGTGTTTGTTTGCCATATACTTAGCCCATTTGTACCACTCGTTCTTCACTACTTCTTCTCGTGTGCTGTCCTTGAGTGGTTCTAATATATCTAATTCTGTCGCTTTTTCAATGTTCTTATCTTGAGGTAGATCATTAGAGTTTATCAGAAAGTTCCAAATGTCAGTAAAAAACTCTCCTGACTCTGATGTCTCAGGATGCTTTGTGGGTACAGTGATCTGCTTGGTAAGGGAGGTCGATGTCATCTTAGTGGTAGCTACTGTGGTCGTCACAGCAACCGCCACCCTTGTTGTTGTCACAGGTTCTTCCTGTTCAGGTGCAGGGGTAGGATCAATCTTAATGACCATGGTGCTACTCCCTTTGGTCACTGTTGTTCTTGTTATTTCAACTATTAATTCTTCACCTTCAACTGGTTCAATCTGATTCATGATGAGCACCCTCTCGTCTTTTTCTTTGATTAATGTCAGGTCACATCCTTTCGGATCCCAAACGACTTGTCCCTTTGTTTGGTGATGTGTCCATCCACAGAGTGCCATCTCTGGTAAGGGTTTGATCCTTATGATTGAGATAGACTTCAGTTCTCCAGCTTCTGTTATAAGTTGAGGTGGAACAGAGATTCTAACCTTGTCAGTCTTTTTGGATTGTTCGGCTGATTCCTTTCTTCTCTTCCTGCTTCCACCATACCTCTTGATTGTGCATTAGTCTGTTGGTTCTATACTAGCATTCACTGTTACTTCTGTTATGTCAATGTCATTATTCTTTTGTTGTTCTAACTTCAATTGTCTGTAAAGGAGACCATTCAAAAGTTTGAAAGTCAATTGTGGGGAAATCCCCATTTTCTTCAGCTTGCGGGACTTTTCCTCCTCTTTCTTCACCTGAGGCTCCCTCCTCAGGCCGGACTTAACTTCCATCTGGAAGGTTTCAATTTTTAGGGAAAAGATGTTCTCATTCTGTGCCTTGTGAGGCCTCTCCTCCTCTTCTGGGTGCATTAGTCGGTGCACTTGTCGTATTTTGGCCTTCACTTGATTTGCTGTTTTCTTGGCTCCTCCCTGGCGTCTCAATCGTTTCCGCTGCTCCTGCTCCCTCCGGGCTCCCTCCTGGTGAATCAGCATCCTCTGTGTCCTCATCTCTATGTGGTTGTATCCTTCTCTCTGTTGGGACTCAGCTGCAGTGGTTCAGATGGTACCACGTCTGGCTTCCTTTCACTTTGACGGCCGTTCTTGTTGCTTTGGCCACCTCATAGGGTCCTTCTCTTCTTGGTTGATCCCACTTCCTCCGGAACACTCGAACGTGGACTAGATCTCCTGGTATCACTGGGAGAGGTCCTTCTGGTCCCCTTGGATCATCAGACGCAGAACCTCTCGTCCTGGTTCAGGTTTCTGCCTACTTTCTGTGAGGCATTCATACTTAGAGACTTATGGCCTCTGTTCTATGATTGCACCATACATCCTCTTACTTCCATCACTCATCACACAACAAACTGACATTCCAGCTGAAGCTGGCGAACCCCTCTCCTTCTGTTTTCCTAGACATAAGACTTGGAAAACAACAGACAAAACATAACAGCATTGACAATGTTATGTGTTATGCATAAATATATTCATGCAAACTGAAATCTGAGACCATGACAATTCCCACTCTCTCTTTACCTGACTCTATGCCTCCAGGATACTTTTCTGCTGGACTCCACAAAAATAAAAGCCCTAAAAAGCTTCCTCATGCTTCCACCCAGTCTTCCCCTTTCGGCCCCAGGTTCTGAGAGGTGTTCCCAAATCATGTCAATTTTTACTTAGTTTCCCATCTGCTCCATTTTAACTGATAATCATGTGCATAACCTACAATTAACATTATCTCTTCTTGAATTAATTCAACACTGTTTATGCTTTCATATCAATCCCTTTAACATGTTTGTTTAGAGTATAATATCCTATCATCTATTCTTTTTCACATGATGTATTAAAAAATGAAACAAGTAACCCCCAATCTCAACCCAGTATGTCTATAGTGGAATCTAGTCTCTCTCTCTCTCTCTCTCTGATTCCACGTCCTCTCTCATGGTGTTTTCAAGCTCACCCTTTATTCAGCTGGACCTCACTTCTCGTGAGACTTATGTACCCACCAAAGAGAAACATGAAGAACTTTACCACTGCAGTGTTGTAAGAAGTATACCACCAGCCTGGTGTATCTTGATGTACACTCAGTCTCCAGAATGCAGCCCAAGCCCTTCCATTTCTGGCTGTTTTTTTCCTGAGGACATACACACTAACACATGGGTTATTCCCTGACAACAGACTTCCTTCTTATAGCAAGATCACTAAATCTTAATTTTTAATAACAGCCCTATGTAAACATTCTGCCTCAAATACCTGGCCTCCTGCCACAGAAATATTCATAATGATAGTCAAATGATTGTCCCTACAGCAACTGCTGTAAAATAACATATAATCATTCAAGCGTCTTCCAGTTGGATTAATATCCAATCCTAACAAAACTAAGTCATAAGTTTCTTAAACTTTTGCTCTAATGTTCAAAATGCCACCACTTATTCTTTTTACCATATCTTTAGATATGTGAATTGTTCTATTAACTTTTGAATTGTCCCTATATTTTACACAGCCAGCTGTCTTTCCTTTTCTGTGAATTATCTCTATTTTTATACATAGTTTCTAGAAATAACACCCCTTCACTACCATTACCTTCTTTTATGAGTCCCCTAACCCATAACTGCCATTGTTTGATACATACTTAAAACATCCTTAAGTCAATTTATATATCATTTATATCAGTATCAGTCCCACCTCAGGAACATATACACAACCTTATGTTCCTCAAAACAAAAAGAAATTGACCAAACGAGAAAAAAAGAAGAAAAAAAAAAAGAAAAAAATTATAATAATTACACATTTGCAATAAATTACCACTATTTGTAATGTAATTAAACCTGGAGAAAACGTCCATCCGTGTCATTCTATGCCCATGTTATTATTGGTCTCTTTCTTCTACATTCTTGGGTATCATCGCACAACAGACTACCTTTTTATTCAATCAAACAATACAATTTATCATTACAATTCCAATGACATTATAAAACAAAAGAAACAAAAAACCTCTAATCAAATATTCTGGAAGTTTTGTCAACCTCCTTGTCCCAGGATTAGATTCCAGAGCGGCCCTAGGCCTATTAAATTTAAACAGTGCTATATCTAAATAACTAAACAGTTTTTTTTTTTTTTTTTTAATACATTTTCCAACCCAATATTCAGGATAACAATCCTTAGTGTTTACTTTAACTCAAATATGACCTTATCAATTCAATACACATCATCCCTTTAATAATTAACATTTATACTAAACACTTTTATTACCAGTATTATCTATTTTCCCAATAGCCCTTTTGTCTCAGTTTTTCTCTCATGAGTGGCCTGGTAATAAAAGTTCAATACCCCAATTCCTTTAATTCATAATTCACCCTGGCCCATATCATTTCAACATGTCTATTATTTGATACAGTTCACAGGTCATCAGACACAGTTGTCCCTCACTATTCAGTCGATTAGGGTGGGTATGAGCTCCACACCCACTTGTGGTGATATTCTCTCCCATGCCTTAAAGCATTCTGACGTCACCTTTTATGACAACTCCTTTATTCTACTGGTGATCTCTCAGATGAATTACAGATGATGTATTTATCAACAAAACCCTCACAGAAACCCACACTCCAATAAACCCTTTGGAGTAACTTACATCACTTTTTATATGCAGAATGAACAAAGCACATTTGTGTATTTACCCAAAGACCATAACCCCAAGGAACTGATAATTTTACCTATGAACACATGTTATATCAAAAAAACAAAAATAAACCTATTCCGAATAACTTATTCAATTTAAGGGTACAACTCTTCATAATTTTCCCAGGGACATAATAGATTTTCAAAGTAATTATACATTTTGAATAGAGTCTTGTGTCTTTTAATCATTTAAAAATTAAATCCCACCTGTTCCAACAATTTCCAGTAAAAGGTGATCAGTCTTTCACAGGAAATTCTTAGGAATCAGGGCATTTTGACACCATTAAAATGTTTCCACTCCCCTTTCTTTAGGAACAACTTAAATACATTTTTCAAAAAATAATTCCATCATTCTGCATACCCAAATAGAAACTGAAGTGGAAAAAGCCCTTCCAATAAATCTACTAATGTATATTCATTCCCAGTACATGGTGAACTTACTAGTAAACCATAGCCAATAGCACACAGGGACTGGACTCACTTATCCAGAACTCTATTTATTAGCCTTATCCAGATATTTTTATTTTTAAAGCGTCTGACTTTAATTAACTGCTTTCCACAGTAATGCAGACTCCAATGAATGATATTTTGACCAGAGAAGATTAAACCCTTTTTTTTTCCTGGAAAAGAAAGTATACATATCGTTAATTTCACAACGTCAGCTTTTAATCTGCAAATAGTTTTTATTCCATAAACGTCTTAACATTTTTCAGAGAATGACGGTATAGAATGTCTAACAATTAAAATTCCATCTGTACTCTACTATATGTCAAGTCAAACGTGATCTAATACTTCTTTTTGACCACATATAAACTGTAATCTCTATGAACCACTCATTGTTCGCTCAGAGACAATACACCGCCAAGTAAAAATTCCATTCACACTAACCTCAAACCGATTAGTTGTTTGTTATTTTGACAAGGAAATAAACTCTCGTATATCGGCATTTCCTGCTACCACACTAAGTTCTAGTGTCACCTTACACTAATTTTCCCCATAACCCGCTATATCCATATTCAAAACAGGGAGCTATTTTCTTATTTGTTTTTAGATATTGTCAATAGTTCTACTAATCACCCGCACGTCTGCGAGGACGAGTGGAACCACATTTGTCTTTTATAGTAATGTATTTTCTGAAGATAGAATGTTACCGGGTAATGGCGTCCCCCATTATCCATTTTTTTCCATATTCAATCCGAAGTCGGTAGAACTAATGTGCGCGTCTTTCAGGGACTCCATGGCTTTTTAAAATCCCTCTATGCTAGGGAGAAACAATCATTTTTGTTTTCATGCCACTATTTATTCATTTATTTTTCCTAAATACTCCCATGTATTATACACCTTTTATTTATTATTTTTCCGAGGTAGAGCTAATCTCCTTTCCAATTAATAATTCATTTGTCACATCACTTAATTTCTCTTATCAAAGCCGACTCTTTATAGTACAGACATTATTTCTGAATACTACAGATGACTTAATGTCTTATTCTAGTACAGTACTTCAAATTTCACTGTGTTTGTCCCTTTACAGATATCATTATTAATTCATTTTATCCGTTTGGTTTATTCTATTCTTATAGCTCTAATCAATTTTATGATTACATTTACATTACATTTAAGTCATTTAGCAGACTCTCTTATCCAGAGCGACTTATAAATTGGAAAGTTCATACATATTCATCCTGGTCCCCCGTGGGAATGGAACCCTCAACCCAGGCGTTGCAAGCACCATGCTCTACCAACTGAGCCACACAGGTCCACTGCCCGCTCCGTTAAGATCTCTATCTAACGTCTTACTTTTACCTTTATTTATTTATTTTGTCTCTACTTTCTTACCTCTTCTCCATATTCTTATTGTTTGATCCTATGGTCAATTTACTAGTGAGTCAAGCCACCCCTGTTCTCCTTTTTATCCTGGCCACTCGATTTTGCACCGCTGTCTACCCTGCAGGCTATTTTTTAGACCGTAGCTTCTGTAGACACAGAGTGTCTGACGGCCTGTTTTTTCCTCCTTCTTTGTTTCACCGTACGCGAATTCTTAATGTGTCCTGGATTCCACTATTTATCTTAACCAACTTAGATTCGTTTTAACGTTATAGTACAATTTCAGTTTATTGGCGATTCTGTTTTCTCTTTTGTTACCCACTTCCTATTCGTATTATACTATTCGGTTAACGCCTTTTTAAGTATTTTTATTTATTATTTGTTTTGACACCTTTTTGTTATTCTTACCGCGGTCTCTTACCATTTTATCACATCAGTGTTTTTATCCTTGCTTATAACTTATTTTACTTCGATGTTTCTTAACTTCTTTCCCTCTGCCTAATAGCAGTTAACGGCACCCATCATCAACTCTACTCTGTCACAGGAGAGCTGCGCGCTCCCTCTCCTGGACGTTCTGCCTACACATACACAACTTGTCTTTCCTTCCTAATCTTCTATTTTTACACAGATCCACTCATTTCTTACAACATTCTCATTCATCCGTTTTATTTTTCACCTGTTCATTCAATCCCTTTGTTTTTACCTCAAAACAACTTAGTCTGTCTTTATTGACTTAATTCACTTCCACCTACATAAGCCTAGACTGCTAAGATTTCTACAATATGACGAGACTACTGTCTAATCGGATCAGCTTGTCTTCATATCCTATTCACCCCCCCAATACTGATCTTTTCTTCTATTATTAGAGTAGTATTGTGGCGTGACCTACTGAATTACAAAACCCTGTTAGCTAGACAGAGCGGTTTTTTATTCGCAGGATTTCTTTTGCATTTGAACGCCGCACAATCGGGCTAACGTTCTTCCTGCCTTCTAAATATTCATCCGTTCAGTCCCCCGTTCTGGGGCGGTAACCATGAAATATTTATTTAACTACTAAATATTCACCAACAGACCCTTCTGCCGTGACGTGAATATCCCACCCAAGCGGACCTCTTCAAAAATGTTCCTTTTTTAAAGAGCGGTATCGTGGCTTCCTAACTACTTATTTATGCAGTTCTCTGTTATCTTTAGAGCCGTTATTCATAAGTAACCTGTCCAAGCATTCCTTCTACTAATTTTATTGAAGAGGTATCACAGGATTTTCTACCTACATTATCTGTTTTGACCGTATGAGCTGTCCCTTATTATAACCAGCCATCTCAGCCAGATGCGCAAACAACCGCATCATTTAAGCTACACATTCGAACGGTCTGATCTGAACGAGCGCATGCATGCCCACTCTACATCTAACACAAGCAAAGTTCACAGCACCTATTCACTCAGTCTCTATACATGCGCATACATTTATATTTAATACAATTCCCCAAATTACACATACATGCAAATTCATTGAATTTAAAAGTTATTTTGTATTTACTGGTTTCATTTTAGGAAATTTGAAAGAGAGACTTACGTGGCGCTCCTCTCGCTGAGACAGTATCTCTGAAGCAATCTTACACAAACATTTCAACTATTGTAAGAACTTGCTTACCGTCTAGTTGGGCGGCCACCCTTGTTTGCCAGATTGTCCAAAGAAACTATCTCCAGCCCTGAACGCCATTCCTCAGTCCCTGTCCCTCCTGGCTCAGCTCGCCAAATATGTCGTGGAAAATCATTTCAAATACAACGCTTATCAGAACTTGTAAATTCAAACATGCTCTTTATTACAACTGTACAGCCAACTGGCATGTCCCCGCGGAACACACCCCGCGGCCCACACACTCAGAAGTCCAGTCCTTTATATTTAAATCCACATAGTATTGTCCATCCCTTATGAAGTCATTCACCACCATCTGCTTTCAATTAGTTTATAATGGTGGCCGGACCCTCTATCCCAGTGTGTCAACAGACCCCATGCCCCTTCCCTTCACCACCAAATCAATGCACTCTTTGTTCTAGTCTCCCCTATCCCTAGTGTGTGCAATTGCCTTTAAGCGCCTCTCTGTCTGACATGTATGTTTGTAATAGAATGGTCAGACCATATGTCTAGTGTCCAATTGCCTTTAAGCGCCTCTCTGTCTGACATGTATGTTTGTAATAGAATGGTCAGACCATATGTCTAGTGTCCAATTGCCTTTAAGCGCCTCTCTGGTATGTGTGCCTCCAGTGGAATGTGCAGACCACAAGTCCAGTGTGTCCAACTGTTTCAAGTGCCCATGTGTCTGATCAGTCCGTCAGCACAATGGAGAAAACAAGAGGGCCAGAACGTCCCCTAGTATATCTCCATTACCACAGTCTCATGATCAACGTGAACATGTGGCTCGCTACTTTAATGTTCAGCTGTCTTATGTTACTACTACACCGGCTGTTTTGAACCTGTTTTGAAGCTGTTGCTGTCGGCAGGAACACAATTAAGGGACAATTGTTCTGCTTTGAGAGTCTGCGTTTACGGAGGAAAAACAATTTGTTTTGTGGGGAGATGAGGAACATTGAGATCAGAGCACTGATATGTGTGTCATGACACAGCCATTAAGGGCACGTCATCACCAACACTAATAGAACATGAATAGAGTGGAATCAACAGACAGGAAATGTAAAGTACAGCGCTGTATTAGCATGAATTAGGTTTTTAAAATTAGCGTAATTGAAATGATAATTTCATTAGGATTTATGATATAATCACATTCATTCTATGTTGCGTGGAGTGAGATTTATATGTGTATGGCAGGATAGCAAATCTTCAGATCACGGTTAACTGTTGTGGCTGTCATAAGCTTCAGAAACCCTAAGGAATAATTTAAATGACGTAGGTTATCCTAGCTATCTATTGAGTTGGTATAGTATCTGATTATCACACTTGCTTCTGTTCTGTAGCAATTTCTTACCACAGTTGCTTATGTGCCTCTATGCTATTGCACACTTGGCAGTTTCACGCTCATTCAGGTTGTTTTGTGTTATCCCTCATGCGGTACATGTTCCATGAGGATCATTTTCCATGTTGTTATTGTTGTTGGAGTGGCTGTTTATTTGACTGTAAAAGGCTGTTTAATGTTTCTGCTCACAACAGCTGTGTGCGTGTGTGTGCGTGTGTGCGTGTGCGTGTGTGTGTGTGTGTGCGTGTGCGTGTGTGTGTGCGCGTGCGTGTGTGTGTGTGCAAACATGCAAAGAAGGTATTTTCTCTGCATCCATTTCAACTATATAGACATTGTTAATGCTATGGCTGTATTCTACCATCTCTAAACCACAGCAGCATCACTGCATGCAGTAGTCCTGAGCAGCCGTTACCCAGCTGGCTCCAGTGCACTGGCTATATTTCATACATCCTGGTTAGTGGTTAGTTAGCACTGCTCTGGAGCTACTAGGCTACATCAGAGGACATCTGTACAGGAAGGGCAAACATCAGCAAATGGATAGTATATTCCTGAGGAGACTTTGGGCCCTATTACATCTAGGGAAGTAGAAACTGGTAACTTGATGTCCAGGGTGGTTATTTTCTTGCATTGCAGAAGTGTAAGCCTGGATTGAATGGGTCAAGTAAACAAGCAAATGTTTCAGTGTGTTCTAGGTACAGTGCATTTGTAAAATATTCAGACCACTTGACTCTTTCCACATTTTGTTACGTTACAGCCTTATTCTAAAATTGATTAAATAGTTTTTTCCCCTCATCAATGTACACACAATACCCCATAATGACAAAGCAAAAACAGGTTTTTAGAAATGTTAGCAAATTTATAAAAATACAAAACTTAAATATCACATTTACATAAGTATTCAGACCCTTTACTCAGTACTTTGTTGAAGTGCCTTTGGCAGCGATTACAGCCTTGAGTCTTGGGTATGACGCTACAAGCTTGGCACACCTGTATTTGGGGGAGTTTCTCCCATTCTTCTCTGCAGATCCTCTCAAGGTCTGTCAGGTTGGATGGGGAGCTTCGCTGCACAGCTATTTTCAGGTCTCTCCAGAGATGTTTGATTGGGTTCAAGTCCGGACTCCTGCTGGACCAATCAAGGACATTCAGAGACTTGTTTCCGAAGCCACTCCTGCCTTGTCTTGGATGTGTGCTGAGGGTCGTTGTCCTGTTGGAAGGTGAACCTTCGCCCCAGTCTGAGGTCCTGAGCGCTCTGGAGCAGGTTTTTATCAAGGATCTCTCTGTACTTTGCTCCATCTTTCACCGTAGGGATGGTGCCAGGTTTACTCCAGATATGATGCGTGGCATTCAGGCCAAAGAGTTCAATCTTGTTTCTCATGGTCTGAGAGTCCTTTAGGTGCCTTTTGGCAAACTCCAAGCGGACTGTCATGTGCCTTTTACTGAGGACTGGCTTCGGTCTGGCCACTCTACCATAAAGGCCTGATTGGTGGAGTGCTGCAGACATGGTTGTCCGTCTGGAAGGTTCTTCCATCTCCACAGAGGAACTCTGGAGCTCTGTCAGAGTGACCATCGGGTTCTTGGGCCCTGGTCAGGGAGGTGACTTTCTACCCAGATTGCTCAATTTGGCCTGGCGGCCAGATCTAGGAAGAGTCTTGGTGGTTCCAAACTTCTTCCATTTAAGAATGATGCAGGCCACTGTGTTCTTGGGGACCTTGAATGCTGCAGAATTGTTTTCGTACCCTTCCTCAGATCTGTGCCTCGACACAATCCTGTCTCTGATCAATTGAATTTACCACAGGTGGACTCCAATCAAGTTATAGAAACATCTGAAGGACGATCAATGGAAACAGGATGCACCTGAGCTCAATTTCGAGTCTGATAGCAAAGGGTCTGAATACTTATGTAAATAAGGTATTTCTGTTTTTTTTTTTTTATAGATATGCAACATTTTCTAAAAACCTGTTTTCTCTTTGTCATTGTGTGGTATTGTGTATAGATTGATGAGGGTGATACAAGTATTTAATACATTTTAGAGATGAGGCTGTAGTATGTTTAAAATGTCCCTGATTGAGTTTAGTAATTTATGTTCTTTCTGTCTTCTATTATCCTATAAATGGATTTCTATCTGTCTTGTTAATTGCTACTGAAATCATTCTCTCCCTAGCTAGCTTTTAAATGTTTTATTGAACCTTTATTTAATTAGGCAAGTCAATTATGAACAAATTCTTATTTACAATGACTGCCTGCCAAGAGGCAAAAGGCCTCCTTTGGGGGCGCGGGCTGGGATTAAAAATAAAATATCACGACAAGAGAGACACAGAAACACAATGTAAAGAGAGACCTAAGACAACAACACAGCATGGCAGCAACACAGGGCAACACAACATGGCAGCAACACAACATTACAACAACACGGTAACAACACCCCTTAAAAAAATACAAATAAATAAATAAATAAAAAACAACACAACATGGCTGCAGCAAAACATGATAGCAGCACAAACATGGTACAAATATTGTTAGGCACAGACAACAGCACGGAGGGCAAAAGGTAGAGACAACAATACAACACGTGTAGCTGGCTGGTTAGCGCTGAGCCTCTCTGTACCTCTTATGTCCTCCCAGGGTGGTGTAGGGCTGTGACCCAACCTCCTCTA